>NW_028273626.1:180000-342500 GCF_024610735.1 Ursus americanus
GTGTGTGGCATTTTGTTGACCTGGCTACCCCCACTTGGGTTTAGATTTCCACAGCAAGAACATATTGTTAGTCCGAAGCCTTTTGGGCCCCAGGGGGTCTCCGGTCTGTGTTCCTTGGGGTTGAACTCCTGCTAGCAAAACCGCCGGGATGAGGGAAGGGCTCAGACTGTGCCTGGGCCCTGTGGTCTCTTCCAGGTTAGTGTATGGCATTTCCTTCACCTTGCCACAGGCACTGGGGAGCATGTCTGCACGTGGAGAATGACTAACTCGTGGGAAGCCGGTTTCTGTCAAACGGGTCCCTGTGCTGTGCTCCTCTCTTTTCACTCCTGCTACCATAAGCCCAGGGAGGAGGGGAGGGCTTAGAACATGGCTGGGCACTGGGGTTTCTTCCAGAGAAGGGGATGGCATTTGCTTTCCCTTGCCACCACTCCTTGGGAGAGGGTCTGCACCTCAGGAAAGCTGTTTCCGTGGGAGGCCGGCTTCCTGCCCAACGGGCCTCAGGGCCGTGGCCCTCGGGGTTCCCTCCGGCTCCCCAGAGCACAGGGACGAGGTGACGGGCTTAGACCATGCCTGGGCCATGTTGTTTCTTCCACCTGGGTGTGTGGCATTTTATTGACCTGGCTACCCCCACTTGGGATAGGATTTCCACAGCAAGAGTATATTGTTAGTTGGAAGACGTTTTGGCCCCAGGGGGTCTCCGGGCTGTGTTCGTTGGGGTTGAACTCCTGCTAGCAAAACCGCCGGGATGAGGGAAGGGATCAGACTGTGCCTGGGCCCTGTGGTCTCTTCCAGGTCAGTGTATGGCATTTCCTTCACCTTGCCACAGGCAATGGGGAGCATGTCTGCACGTGGAGAAGGACTTCCTCGTGGGAGGCCGGTTTCTGTCAAACGGGTCCCAGTGCTGTGCATCTCTCTTTTCACTCCTGCTGCCAGAAGCCCAGGGAGGAGGGGAGGACTTAGAACATGGCTGGGCACTGGGGTTTCTTCCAGATAAGGGGATGGCATTTGCTTTCCCTTGACACCAGCCCTTGGGATACGGTCTGCACCTCAGGAAAGCTGTTTCCGTGGGAAACCGGCTTTCTGCCCAACGGGCCTCAGGGCCATGGTGCTTCGGGGTCCGTCCGGCTCCCCAGAGCACAGGGACGAGGTGAGGGGCTTAGGCCATGCCTGGGCCATGTTGTCTCTTCCACCAGGGTGTGTGGCATTTTGTTGACCTGGCTACCTCCACTTGGGATAGGATTTCCACAGCAAGAGCATATTGTTAGTCATAAGCCCTTTGGCCCCAGGGGGTCTCCGGTCTGTGTTCCTTGGTGTTGAACTCCTGCTAGCAAAACCACCGGGATGAGGGAAGGGCTCAGACTGTGCCTGGGCCCTGTGGTCTCTTCCAGGTCAGTGTATGGCATTTCCTTCACCTTGCCACAGGCACTGGGGAGCATGTCTGCACGTGGAGAAGGACTTCCTCGTGGGAAGCCGGTTTCTGTCAAACGGGTCCCATTGCTGTGCTCCTCTCTTTTCACTCCTGCTGCCAGAAGCCCAGGGAGGAGGGGAGGACTTTCAACATGGCTGGGCACTGGGGTTTCTTCCAGAGAAGGGGATGGCATTTGCTTTCCCTTGCCACCAGCCCTTGGGATAGGTTCTGCACCTCAGGAGAGCTGTTTCCGTGGGAAGCCGGCTTTCTGCCCAACGGGCCTCAGGGCCGTGGGCCTCTGGGTCCCTCCGGCTCTCCAGACCACAGGGACGAGGTGAGGGGCTTAGGCCATGCCTGGGCCATGTTGTCTCTTCCACCTGGGTGTGTGACATTTTGTTGACCTGGTTACCCCCACTTGAGATAGGATTTCCACAGAAAGAGCATATTGTTAGTCCATAGCCGTTTTGGCCCCAGGGGGTCTCCGGTCTGTGTTCCTTGGTGTTGAACTCCTGCTAGCAAAACCGCCGGGATGAGGGTAGGGCTCAGACTGTGCCTGGGCCCTGTAGTCTCTTCCAGGTCAGTGTATGGCATTTCCTTCACCTTGCCACAGGCACTGGGGAGCATGTCTGCACGTGGAGAATGACTTCCTCGTGGGAAGCCGGTTTCTGTCAAACGGGTCCCAGTGCTGTGCTCCTCTCTTTTCAGTCCTACAGACAGAAGCCCAGGGAGGAGGGGAGGGCTTACAACATGGCTGGGTACCTGGGTTTCTTCCAGAGAAGGGGATGGCATTTGCTTTCCCTTGCCACCAGCCCTTGGGATAGGTTCTGCACCTCAGGAGAACTGTTTCCGTGGGAAGCCGGGTTTCTGCCCAACGGGCCTCAGGGCCGTGTGCCTCGGGGGTCCCTCCGGCTCCCCAGAGAACAGGGACGAGGTGAGGGGCTTAGACCATGCCTGGGCCATGTTGTCTCTTTCACCTGGGTGTGTGGCATTTTGTTGACCTGGCTACCCCCACTTGGGATAGGATTTCCACAGCAAGAGCATATTGTTAGTCGGAAGCCGTTTTGGCCCCAGGGGGTCTCAGGGCTGTGTTTTGGGGGTTGAACTCCTGCTAGCAAAACCGCCGGGATGAGAGAAGGGCTCAGACTGTGCCTGGGCCCTGTGGTCTCTTCCAGGTCAGTGTATGGCATTTCCTTCACCTTGCCACAGGCACTGGGGAGCATGTCTGCACGTGGAGAAGGACTTCCTCGTGGGAAGCCGGTTTCTGTCAAACGGGTCCCCGTGCTGTGCCCCTCTCTTTTCACTCCTGCTGCCAGAAGCCCATGGAGGAGGGGAGAGCTTACAACATGGCTGGGCACTGGGGTTTCTTCCAGAGAATGGGATGGCATTTGCTTTCCCTTGCCACCACCCCTTGGGATAGGGTCTGCACCTCAGGAAAGCTGTTTCCGTGGGAAGCCGGCTTTCTGCCCAACGGGCCTCCGGGCCGTATGCCTCGGGGGTCCCTCCGGCTCCCCAGAGCACAGGGACGAGGTGAGGGGCTTAGACCATGCCTGGGCCATGTTGTTTCTTCCACCTCGGTGTGTGGCATTTTGTTGACCTGGCTACCCCCACTTGGGTTTAGATTTCCACAGCAAGAACATATTGTTAGTCGGAAGCCGTTTGGGCCCCAGGGGGTCTCCGGACTGTGTTCCTTGCGGTTGAACTCTTGCTAGCAAAACCGCCGGGATGAGGGAAGGGTTCAGACTGTGCCTGGGCCCTGTCGTCTCTTCCAGGTCAGTGTATGGCATTTCCTTCACCTTGCCACAGGCACTGGGGAGCATGTCTGCACGTGGAGAATGACTTCCTCGTGGGAAGCCTGTTTCTGTCAACCGGGTCCCAGTGCTGTGCTCCTCTCTTTTCACTCCAGCTGCCAGAAGCCCAGGGAGGAGGGGAGGGCTTAGAACATGGCTGGGCACTGGGGTTTCTTCCAGAGAAGTGGATGGCATTTGTTTTCCCTTGCCTCCAGCCCTTGGGATAGGGTCTGCAACTCAGGAAAGCTGTTTCCGTGGGAAGCCGGCTTCCTGCCAACGGGCCTCAGGGCCGTTGGCCTCGGGGTCACTCCGGCTCCCCAGAGCACAGGGACGAGGTGAGGGGCTTAGGCCATGCCTGGGCCATATTGTCTCTTCCACCTGGGTGTGTGGCATTTTGTTGACCTGGCTACCTCCACTTGGGATAGGATTTCCACAGCAAGAGCATATTGTTAGTCGGAAGCCGTTTTGGCCCCAGGGGGTCTCCGGTCTGTGTTCCTTGGTGTTGAACTCCTGCTAGCAAAACCACCGGGATGAGGGAAGGGCTCAGACTGTGCCTGGGCCCTGTGGTCTCTTCCAGGTCAGTGTATGGCATTTCCTTCACCTTGCCACAGGCACTGGGGAGCATGTCTGCACGTGGAGAAGGACTTCCTCGTGTGAAGCCGGTTTCTGTCAAACGGGTCCCAGTGCTGTGCTCCTCTCTTTTCACTCCTGCTGCCAGAAGCCCAGGGAGGAGGGGAGGACTTTCAACATGGCTGGGCACTGGGGTTTCTTCCAGAGAAGGGGATGGCATTTGCTTTCCCTTGCCACCAGCCCTTGGGATAGGGTCTGCACCTCAGGAAAGCTGTTTCCGTGGGAAGCCGGCTTTCTGCCCAACGGGCCTCCGGGCCTTATGCCTCGGTGGTCCCTCCGGCTCCCCAGAGAACAGGGACGATGTGAGGGGCTTAGACCATGCCTGGGCCATGTTGTTTCTTCCACCTCGGTGTGTGGCATTTTGTTGACCTGGCTACCCCCACTTGGGTTTAGATTTCCACAGCAAGAACATATTGTTAGTCGGAAGCCGTTTGGGCCCCAGGGGGTCTCCGGACTGTGTTCCTTGCGGTTGAACTCTTGCTAGCAAAACCGCCGGGATGAGGGAAGGGCTCAGACTGTGCCTGGGCCCTGTCGTCTCTTCCAGGTCAGTGTATGGCATTTCCTTCACCTTGCCACAGGCACTGGGGAGCATGTCTGCACGTGGAGAATGACTTCCTCGTGGGAAGCCTGTTTCTGTCAACCGGGTCCCAGTGCTGTGCTCCTCTCTTTTCACTCCAGCTGCCAGAATCCAGGGAGAAGGGGAGGGCTTAGAACATGGCTGGGCACTGGGGTTTCTTCCAGAGAAGTGGATGGCATTTGTTTTCCCTTGCCTCCAGCCCTTGGGATAGGGTCTGCAACTCAGGAAAGCTGTTTCCGTGGGAAGCCGGCTTCCTGCCAACGGGCCTCAGGGCCGTTGGCCTCGGGGTCACTCCGGCTCCCCAGAGCACAGGGACGAGGTGAGGGGCTTAGGCCATGCCTGGGCCATATTGTCTCTTCCACCTGGGTGTGTGGCATTTTGTTGACCTGGCTACCTCCACTTGGGATAGGATTTCCACAGCAAGAGCATATTGTTAGTCGGAAGCCGTTTTGGCCCCAGGGGGTCTCCGGTCTGTGTTCCTTGGTGTTGAACTCCTGCTAGCAAAACCACCGGGATGAGGGAAGGGCTCAGACTGTGCCTGGGCCCTGTGGTCTCTTCCAGGTCAGTGTATGGCATTTCCTTCACCTTGCCACAGGCACTGGGGAGCATGTCTGCACGTGGAGAAGGACTTCCTCGTGGGAAGCCGGTTTCTGTCAAACGGGTCCCAGTGCTGTGCTCCTATCTTTTCACTCCTGCTGCCAGAAGCCCAGGGAGGAGGGGAGGACTTTCAACATGGCTGGGCACTGGGGTTTCTTCCAGAGAAGGGGATGGCATTTGCTTTCCCTTGCCACCAGCCCTTGGGAGAGGGTCTGCACCTCAGGAAAGCTGTTTCCGTGGGAGGACCGGCTTCCTGCCCAACGGGCCTCAGGGCCGTGGCCCTCGGGGTTCCCTCCGGCTCCCCAGAGCACAGGGACGAGGTGACGGCTTAGACCATGCCTGGGCCATGTTGTTTCTTCCACCTGGGTGTGTGGCATTTTATTGACCTGGCTACCCCCACTTGGGATAGGATTTCCACAGCAAGAGTATATTGTTAGTTGGAAGACGTTTTGGCCCCAAGGGGTCTCCGGGCTGTGTTCGTTGGGGTTGAACTCCTGCTAGCAAAACCGCCGGGATGAGGGAAGGGCTCAGACTGTGCCTGGGCCCTGTGGTCTATTCCAGGTCAGTGTATGGCATTTCCTTCACCTTGCCACAGGCAATGGGGAGCATGTCTGCACGTGGAGAAGGACTTCCTCGTGGGAGGCCGGTTTCTGTCAAACGGGTCCCAGTGCTGTGCATCTCTCTTTTCACTCCTGCTGCCAGAAGCCCAGGGAGGAGGGGAGGGCTTAGAACATGGCTGGGCACTGGGGTTTCTTCCAGATAAGGGGAAGGCATTTGCTTTCCCTTGACACCAGCCCTTGGGATACGGTCTGCACCTCAGGAAAGCTGTTTCCGTGGGAAACCGGCTTTCTGCCCAACGGGCCTCAGGGCCATGGTGCTTCGGGGTCCGTCCGGCTCCCCAGAGCACAGGGACGAGGTGAGGGGCTTAGGCCATGCCTGGGCCATGTTGTCTCTTCCACCAGGGTGTGTGGCGTTTTGTTGACCTGGCTACCTCCACTTGGGATAGGATTTCCACAGCAAGAGCATATTGTTAGTCATAAGCCCTTTGGCCCCAGGGGGTCTCCGGTCTGTGTTCTTGGGGTTGAACTCCTGCTAGCAAAACCGTGGGGATGAGGGAAGGGCTCAGACTGTGCCTGGGCCCTGTGGTCTCTTCCAGGTCAGTGTATGGCATTTCCTTCACCTTGCCACAGGCACTGGGGAGCATGTCTGCACGTGGAGAAGGACTTCCCCATGGGAAGCCGGTTCCTGTCAAACGGGTCCCAGTGCTCTGCTCCTCTCTTTTCACTCCTGCTGCCAGAAGCCCAGGGAGGAGGGGAGGACTTTCAACATGGCTGGGCACTGGGGTTTCTTCCAGAGAAGGGGATGGCATTTGCTTTCCCTTGCCACCAGCCCTTGGTATAGGGTCTGCACCTCAGGAAAGCTGTTTCCGTGGGAAGCCGGATTTCTGCCCAACGGGCCTCAGGGCCGTGGGCGTCGGGGGTCCCTCTGGCTCCCCAGAGCAGAGGGACAAGGTGAGGGGCTTAGACCATGCCTGGGCCATGTTGTTTCTTCCACCTGGGTGTGTGGCATTTTGTTGACCTGGTTACCCCCACTTGGGATAGGATTTCCACAGCAATAGCATATTGTTAGTCGGAAGCTGTTTTGGCCCCATGGGGTCTCCGGGCTGTGTTCTTGGGGTTGAACTCCTGCTAGCAAAACCGCCGGGATGAGGGAAGGGCTCAGACTGTGCCTGGGCCCTGTGGTCTCTTCCAGGTCAGTGTATGGCATTTCCTTCACCTTGCCACAGGCACTGGTGAGCATGTCTGCACGTGGAGAATGACTTCCTCGTGGGAAGCCGGTTTCTGTCAAACGGGTCCCTGTGCTGTGCTCCTCTCTTTTCACTCCTGCTACCATAAGCCCAGGGAGGAGTTGAGGGCTTAGAACATGGCTGGGCACTGGGGTTTCTTCCAGAGAAGGGGATGGCATTTGCTTTCCCTTGCCACCAGCCCTTGGGATAGGGTCTGCACCTCAGGAAACCTATTTCCGTGGGAAGCCGGCTTTCTGCCCAACGGGCCTCAGGGCCATGGTGCTTCGGGGTCCCTCCGGCTCCCCAGGGCACAGGGACGAGGTGAGGGGCTTAGACCATGCCTGGGCCATGTTGTTTCTTCCACCTAGGTGTGTGGCATTTTGTTGACCTGGCTACCCCCACTTGGGATAGGATTTCCACAGCAAGAGCATATTGTTATTCCGAAGCCGTTTGGGCCCCAGGGGGTCTCCGGTCTGTGTTCCTTGGGGTTGAACTCCTGCTAGCAAAACCGCTGGGATGAGGGAAGGGCTCAGACTGTGCCTGGGCCCTGTGGTCTCTTCCAGGTTAGTGTATGGCATTTCCTTCACCTTGCCACAAGCACTGGGGAGCATGTCTGCACGTGGAGAATGACTAACTCGTGGGAAGCCGGTTTCTGTCAAACGGGTCCCTGTGCTGTGCTCCTCTCTTTTCACTCCTGATACCATAAGCCCAGGGAGGAGGGGAGGGCTTAGAACATGGCTGGGCACTGGGGTTTCTTCCAGAGAAGGGGATGGCATTTGCTTTCCCTTGCCACCAGCCCTTGGGAGAGGGTCTGCACCTCAGGAAAGCTGTTTCCGTGGGAGGACCGGCTTCCTGCCCAACGGGCCTCAGGGCCGTGGCCCTCGGGGTTCCCTCCGGCTCCCCAGAGCACAGGGACGAGGTGACGGCTTAGACCATGCCTGGGCCATGTTGTTTCTTCCACCTGGGTGTGTGGCATTTTATTGACCTGGCTACCCCCACTTGGGATAGGATTTCCACAGCAAGAGTATATTGTTAGTTGGAAGACGTTTTGGCCCCAAGGGGTCTCCGGGCTGTGTTCGTTGGGGTTGAACTCCTGCTAGCAAAACCGCCGGGATGAGGGAAGGGCTCAGACTGTGCCTGGGCCCTGTGGTCTATTCCAGGTCAGTGTATGGCATTTCCTTCACCTTGCCACAGGCAATGGGGAGCATGTCTGCACGTGGAGAAGGACTTCCTCGTGGGAGGCCGGTTTCTGTCAAACGGGTCCCAGTGCTGTGCATCTCTCTTTTCACTCCTGCTGCCAGAAGCCCAGGGAGGAGGGGAGGGCTTAGAACATGGCTGGGCACTGGGGTTTCTTCCAGATAAGGGGAAGGCATTTGCTTTCCCTTGACACCAGCCCTTGGGATACGGTCTGCACCTCAGGAAAGCTGTTTCCGTGGGAAACCGGCTTTCTGCCCAACGGGCCTCAGGGCCATGGTGCTTCGGGGTCCGTCCGGCTCCCCAGAGCACAGGGACGAGGTGAGGGGCTTAGGCCATGCCTGGGCCATGTTGTCTCTTCCACCAGGGTGTGTGGCGTTTTGTTGACCTGGCTACCTCCACTTGGGATAGGATTTCCACAGCAAGAGCATATTGTTAGTCATAAGCCCTTTGGCCCCAGGGGGTCTCCGGTCTGTGTTCCTTGGTGTTGAACTCCTGCTAGCAAAACCACCGGGATGAGGGAAGCGCTCAGACTGTGCCTGGGCCCTGTGGTCTCTTCCAGGTCAGTGTATGGCATTTCCTTCACCTTGCCACAGGCACTGGGGAGCATGTCTGCACGTGGAGAAGGACTTCCTCGTGGGAAGCCGGTTTCTGTCAAACGGGTCCCAGTGCTGTGCTCCTCTCTTTTCACTCCTGCTGCCAGAAACCCAGGGAGGAGGGGAGGACTTTCAACATGGCTGGGCACTGGGGTTTCTTCCAGAGAAGGGGATGGCATTTGCTTTCCCTTGCCACCAGCCCTTGGGATAGGGTCTGCACCTCAGGAAAGATGTTTCCGTGGGAAGCCGGCTTTCTGCCCAACGGGCATCAGGGCCGTGGGCCTCGGGGGTCCCTCCGGCTCCCCAGAGCACAGGGACGAGGTGAGGGGCTTAGGCCATGCCTGGGCCATGTTGTCTCTTCCACCTGGGTGTGGGGCATTTTGTTGACCTGGCTACCTCCACTTGGGATAGGATTTCCACAGCAATAGCATATTGTTAGTCGGAAGCTGTTTTGGCCCCAGGGGGTCTCCGGGCTGTGTTCTTGGGGTTGAACTTCTGCTAGCAAAACCCCTGGGATGAGGGAAGGGCTCAGACTGTGCCTGGGCCCTGTAGTCTCGTCCAGGTCAGTGTATGGCATTTCCTTCACCTTGCCACAGGCGCTGGTGAGCATGTCTGCACGTGGAGAAGGACTTCCTCGTGGGAAGCCGGTTTCTGTCAAAAGGGTCCCAGTGCTGTGCTCCTCTCTTTTCACTCCTGCTGCCAGAAGCCCAGGAAGGAGGGGAAGGCTTACAACATGGCTGGGCACTAGGGTTTCTTCCAGAGAAGGGGATGGCATTTGCTTTCCCTTGCCACCAGCCCTTGGGATACGGTCTGCACCTCAGGAAAGCTGTTTCCGTGGGAAGCCGGCTTTCTGCCCAACGGGCCTCAGGACCGTGGGCCTCGGGGGTCCCTCCGGCTCCCCAGAGCACAGGGACGAGGTGAGGGGCTTAGACCATGCCTGGGCCATGTTGTTTCTTCCACCTGGGTGTGTGGCATTTTGTTGACCTGGTTACCCCCACTTGGGATAGGATTTCCACAGCAAGAGCATATTGTTAGTCGGAAGCCGTTTGGGCCCCAGGGGGTCTCCGTGCTGTGTTCCTTGGGGATGAACTCCTGCTACCAAAACCTCCGGGATGAGGGTAGGTCTCAGACTGTGCCTGGGCCCTGTGGTCTCTTCCAGGTCAGTGTATGGCATTTCCTTCACGTTGCCACAGGCACTGGGGAGCATGTCTGCACGTGGAGAAGGACTTCCTCGTGGGAAGCCAGTTTCCATCAAACGGGTCCCAGTGCTGTGCTCCTCTCTTTTCACTCCTGCTACCATAAGCCCAGGGAGGAGGGGAGGGCTTAGAACATGGCTGGGCACTGGGGTTTCTTCCAGAGAAGGGGATGGCATTTGCTTTCCCTTGCCACCAGCCCTTGGGATAGGGTCTGCACCTCAGGAAAGCTGTTTCCGTGGGAAGCCGGCTTTCTGCCCAACGGGCCTCAGGGCCGTGGGCCTCGGGGGTCCCTCCGGCTCCCCAGAGCACAGGGACGAGGTGAGGGGCTTAGGCCATGCCTGGGCCATGTTGTCTCTTCCACCAGGGTGTGTGGCATTTTGTTGACCTGGCTACCTCCACTTGGGATAGGATTTCCACGGCAATAGCACATTGTTAGTCAGAAGCTGTTTGGCCCCAGGGGGTCTCCGGGCTGTGTTCTTGGGGTTGAACTCCTGCTAGCGAAACCACCAGGATGAGGGAAGGGCTCAGACTGTGCCTGGGCGATGTGGTCTCTTCCAGGTCAGTGTATGGCATTTCCTTCAGCTTGCCACAGGCACTGGGGAGCATGTCTGCACGTGGAGAAGGACTTCCTCGTGGGAAGCCGGTTTCTGTCAAAAGGGTCCCAGTGCTGTGCTCCTCTCTTTTCACTCCTGCTGCCAGAAGCCCAGGAAGGAGGGGAAGGCTTACAACATGGCTGGGCACTGGGGTTTCTTCCAGAGAAGGGGATGGCATTTGCTTTCCCTTGCCACCAGCCCTTGGGATACGGTCTGCACCTCAGGAAAGCTGTTTCCGTGGGAAGCCGGCTTTCTGCCCAACGGGCCTCAGGACCGTGGGCCTCGGGGGTCCCTCCGGCTCCCCAGAGCACAGGGACTAGGTGAGGGGCTTAGACCATGCCTGGGCCATGTTGTTTCTTCCACCTGGGTGTGTGGCATTTTGTTGACCTGGTTACCCCCACTTGGGATAGGATTTTCACATCAAGAGCATATTGTTAGTCGGAAGCCGTTTGGGCCCCAGGGGGTCTCCGTGCTGTGTTCCTTGGGAATGAACTCCTGCTACCAAAACCTCCGGGATGAGGGTAGGTCTCAGACTGTACCTGGGCCCTGTGGTCTCTTCCAGGTCAGTGTATGGCATTTCCTTCACCTTGGCACAGGCACTGGGGAGCATATCTGCACGTGGAGAAGTACTTCCTCATGGGAAGCCGGTTTCTGTCAAACGCTCCTAGTGCTGTGCTCCTCTCTTTTCACTCCTGCTGCCATAAGCCCATGGAGGAGGGGAGGGGTTAAAGCATGACTGGGCACTGGCGTTTCTTCCAGAGAAGGGGATGGCATTTCCTTTCCCTTGCCACCACTCCTTGGGATAGGTTCTGCACCTCAGGAAATCTGTTTCCGTGGGAAGCCGGCTTTCTGCCCAACGGGCCTCAGGGCTGTGGGCCTCGGGGTTCCCTCCGGCTCCCCAGAGTACAGGGACGATGTGAGGGGCTTAGACCATGCCTGGGCCATGTTGTTTCTTCCACCTGGGTGTGTGGCATTTTATTGACCTGGCTACCCCCACTTGGGATAGGATTTCCACAGCAAGAGTATATTGTTAGTTGGAAGAAGTTTTGGCCCCAGGGGGTCTCCGGGCTGTGTTCGTTGGGGTTGAACTCCTGCTAGCAAAACCGCCGGGATGAGGGAAGGGCTCAGACTGTGCCTGGGCCCTGTGGTCTATTCCAGGTCAGTGTATGGCATTTCCTTCACCTTGCCACAGGCAATGGGGAGCATGTCTGCACGTGGAGAAGGACTTCCTCGTGGGAGGCCGGTTTCTGTCAAACGGGTCCCAGTGCTGTGCATCTCTCTTTTCACTCCTGCTGCCAGAAGCCCAGGGAGGAGGGGAGGACTTTCAACATAGCTGGGCACTGGGGTTTCTTCCAGAGAAGGGGATGGCATTTGCTTTCCCTTGCCACCAGCCCTTGGGATAGGGTCTGCAGCTCAGGAACGCTGTTTCCGTGGGAAGCCGGCTTTCTGCCCAACGGGCCCCCGGGCCGTGTGCCTCGGGGGTCCCTCCGGCTCCCCAAAGCACAGGGACGAGGTGAGGGGCTTAGACCATGCCTGGGCCATGTTGTTTCTTCCACCTGGGTGTGTGGCATTTTATTGACCTGGCTACCCCCACTTGGGATAGGATTTCCACAGCAAGAGTATATTGTTAGTTGGAAGACGTTTTGGCCCCAGGGGGTCTCCGGGCTGTGTTCGTTGGGGTTGAACTCCTGCTAGCAAAACCGCCGGGATGAGGGAAGGGCTCAGACTGTGCCTGGGCCCTGTGGCCTCTTCCAGGTCAGTGTATGGCATTTCCTTCACCTTGCCACAGGCACTGGGGAGCATGTCTGCATGTGGAGAAGGACTTCCTCGTGGGAAGCCGGTTTCTGTCAAACGGGTCCCCGTGCTGTGCCCCTCTCTTTTCACTCCTGCTGCCAGAAGCCCATGGAGGAGGGGAGAGCTTACAACATGGCTGGGCAATGGGGTTTCTTCCAGAGAAGGGGATGGCATTTGCTTTCCCTTGCCACCACCCCTTGGGATAGGGTCTGCACCTCAGGAAAGCTGTTTCCGTGGGAAGCCGGCTTTCTGCCCAACGGGCCTCCGGGCCGTATGCTTCGGGGGTCCCTCCGGCTCCCCAGAGCACAGGGACGAGGTGAGGGGCTTAGACCATGCCTGGGCCATGTTGTTTCTTCCACCTCGGTGTGTGGCATTTTGTTGACCTGGCTACCCCCACTTGGGTTTAGATTTCCACAGCAAGAGCATATTGTTAGTCATAAGCCCTTTGGCCCCAGGGGGTCTCCGGTCTGTGTTCCTTGGTGTTGAACTCCTGCTAGCAAAACCACCGGGATGAGGGAAGGGCTCAGACTGTGCCTGGGCCCTGTGGTCTCTTCCAGGTCAGTGTATGGCATTTCCTTCACCTTGCCACAGGCACTGGGGAGCATGTCTGCACGTGGAGAAGGACTTCCTCGTGGGAAGCCGGTTTCTGTCAAACGGGTCCCCGTGCTGTGCCCCTCTCTTTTCACTCCTGCTGCCAGAAGCCCAGGGACGAGGGGAGAGCTTACAACATGGCTGGGCAATGGGGTTTCTTCCAGAGAAGGGGATGGCATTTGCTTTCCCTTGCCACCACCCCTTGGGATAGGGTCTGCACCTCAGGAAAGCTGTTTCCGTGGGAAGCCGGCTTTCTGCCCAACGGGCCTCAGGACCGTGGGCCTTGGGGGTCCCTCCGGTTCCCAGAGCACAGGGACGAGGTGAGGGGCTTAGACCATGCCTGGGCCATGTTGTTTCTTCCACCTGGGTGTGTGGCATTTTGTTGACCTGGTTACCCCCACTTGGGATAGGATTTCCACATCAAGAGCATATTGTTAGTCGGAAGCCGTTTGGGCCCCAGGGGGTCTCCGTGCTGTGTTCCTTGGGGATGAACTCCTGCTACCAAAACCTCCGGGATGAGGGTAGGTCTCAGACTGTACCTGGGCCCTGTTGTCTCTTCCAGGTCAGTGTATGGCATTTCCTTCACCTTGGCACAGGCACTGGGGAGCATGTCTGCACGTGGAGAAGTACTTCCTCGTGGGAAGCCGGTTTCTGTCAAACGCTCCTAGTGCTGTGCTCCTCTCTTTTCACTCCTGCTGCCATAAGCCCATGGAGGAGGGGAGGGGTTAAAGCATGACTGGGCACTGGCGTTTCTTCCAGAGAAGGGGATGGCATTTCCTTTCCCTTGCCACCACTCCTTGGGATAGGTTCTGCACCTCAGGAAATCTGTTTCCGTGGGAAGCCGGCTTTCGGCCCAACGGGCCTCAGGGCTGTGGGCCTCGGGGTTCCCTCCGGCTCCCCAGAGTACAGGGACGATGTGAGGGGCTTAGACCATGCCTGGGCCATGTTGTTTCTTCCACCTGGGTGTGTGGCATTTTATTGACCTGGCTACCCCACTTGGGATAGGATTTCCACCGCAAGAGTATATTGTTAGTTGGAAGACGTTTTGGCCCCAGGGGGTCTCCGGGCTGTGTTCGTTGGGGTTGAACTCCTGCTAGCAAAACCGCCGGGATGAGGGAAGGGCTCAGACTGTGCCTGGGCCCTGTGGCCTCTTCCAGGTCAGTGTATGGCATTTCCTTCACCTTGCCACAGGCACTGGGGAGCATGTCTGCATGTGGAGAAGGACTTCCTCGTGGGAAGCCGGTTTCTGTCAAACGGGTCCCCGTGCTGTGCCCCTCTCTTTTCACTCCTGCTGCCAGAAGCCCATGGAGGAGGGGAGAGCTTACAACATGGCTGGGCAATGGGGTTTCTTCCAGAGAAGGGGATGGCATTTGCTTTCCCTTGCCACCACCCCTTGGGATAGGGTCTGCACCTCAGGAAAGCTGTTTCCGTGGGAAGCCGGCTTTCTGCCCAACGGGCCTCCGGGCCGTATGCCTCGGGGGTCCCTCCGGCTCCCCAGAGCACAGGGACGAGGTGAGGGGCTTAGACCATGCCTGGGCCATGTTGTTTCTTCCACCTCGGTGTGTGGCATTTTGTTGACCTGGCTACCCCCACTTGGGTTTAGATTTCCACAGCAAGAGCATATTGTTAGTCATAAGCCCTTTGGCCCCAGGGGGTCTCCGGTCTGTGTTCCTTGGTGTTGAACTCCTGCTAGCAAAACCACCGGGATGAGGGAAGGGCTCAGACTGTGCCTGGGCCCTGTGGTCTCTTCCAGGTCAGTGTATGGCATTTCCTTCACCTTGCCACAGGCACTGGGGAGCATGTCTGCACGTGGAGAAGGACTTCCTCGTGGGAAGCCGGTTTCTGTCAAACGGGTCCCCGTGCTGTGCCCCTCTCTTTTCACTCCTGCTGCCAGAAGCCCAGGGACGAGGGGAGAGCTTACAACATGGCTGGGCAATGGGGTTTCTTCCAGAGAAGGGGATGGCATTTGCTTTCCCTTGCCACCACCCCTTGGGATAGGGTCTGCACCTCAGGAAAGCTGTTTCCGTGGGAAGCCGGCTTTCTGCCCAACGGGCCTCAGGACCGTGGGCCTTGGGGGTCCCTCCGGTTCCCAGAGCACAGGGACGAGGTGAGGGGCTTAGACCATGCCTGGGCCATGTTGTTTCTTCCACCTGGGTGTGTGGCATTTTGTTGACCTGGTTACCCCCACTTGGGATAGGATTTCCACATCAAGAGCATATTGTTAGTCGGAAGCCGTTTGGGCCCCAGGGGGTCTCCGTGCTGTGTTCCTTGGGGATGAACTCCTGCTACCAAAACCTCCGGGATGAGGGTAGGTCTCAGACTGTACCTGGGCCCTGTTGTCTCTTCCAGGTCAGTGTATGGCATTTCCTTCACCTTGGCACAGGCACTGGGGAGCATGTCTGCACGTGGAGAAGTACTTCCTCGTGGGAAGCCGGTTTCTGTCAAACGCTCCTAGTGCTGTGCTCCTCTCTTTTCACTCCTGCTGCCATAAGCCCATGGAGGAGGGGAGGGGTTAAAGCATGACTGGGCACTGGCGTTTCTTCCAGAGAAGGGGATGGCATTTCCTTTCCCTTGCCACCACTCCTTGGGATAGGTTCTGCACCTCAGGAAATCTGTTTCCGTGGGAAGCCGGCTTTCGGCCCAACGGGCCTCAGGGCTGTGGGCCTCGGGGTTCCCTCCGGCTCCCCAGAGTACAGGGACGATGTGAGGGGCTTAGACCATGCCTGGGCCATGTTGTTTCTTCCACCTGGGTGTGTGGCATTTTATTGACCTGGCTACCCCACTTGGGATAGGATTTCCACCGCAAGAGTATATTGTTAGTTGGAAGACGTTTTGGCCCCAGGGGGTCTCCGGGCTGTGTTCGTTGGGGTTGAACTCCTGCTAGCAAAACCGCCCGGATGAGGGAAGGGCTCAGACTGTGCCTGGGCCCTGTGGTCTATTCCAGGTCAGTGTATGGCATTTCCTTCACCTTGCCACAGGCAATGGGGAGCATGTCTGCACGTGGAGAAGGACTTCCTCGTGGGAGGCCGGTTTCTGTCAAACGGGTCCCAGTGCTGTCCATCTCTCTTTTCACTCCTGCTGCCAGAAGCTCAGGGAGGAGTGGAGGGCTTAGAACATGGCTGGGCACTGTGGTTTCTTCCAGATAAGGGGATGGCATTTGCTTTCCCTTGACACAAGCCCTTGGGATACGGTCTGCACCTCAGGAAAGCTGTTTCCGTGGGAAACCGGCTTTCTGCCCAACGGGCCTCAGGGCCATGGTGCTTCGGGGTCCGTCCGGCTCCCCAGAGCACAGGGACGAGGTGAGGGGCTTAGGCCATGCCTGGGTCATGTTGTCTCTTCCACCAGGGTGTGTGGCATTTTGTTGACCTGGCTACCTCCACTTGGGATAGGATTTCCACAGCAAGAGCATATTGTTGGTCATAAGCCCTTTGGCCCCAGGGGGTCTCCGGTCTGTGTTCCTTGGTGTTGAACTCCTGCTAGCAAAACCACCGGGATGAGGGAAGGGCTCAGACTGTGCCTGGGCCCTGTGGTCTCTTCCAGGTCAGTGTATGGCATTTCCTTCACCTTGCCACAGGCACTGGGGAGCATGTCTGCACGTGGAGAAGGACTTCCTCGTGCGAAGCCGGTTTCTGTCAAACGGGTCCCAGTGCTGTGCTCCTCTCTTTTCACTCCTGCTGCCAGAAGCCCAGGGAGGAGGGGAGGACTTTCAACATGGTTGGGCACTGGGGTTTCTTCCAGAGAAGGGGATGGCATTTGCTTTCCCTTGCCACCAGCCCTTGGGATAGGGTCTGCACCTCAGGAAAGATGTTTCCGTGGGAAGCCGGCTTTCTGCCCAACGGGCCTCAGGGCCGTGGGCCTCGGGGGTCCCTCCGGCTCCCCAGAGCACAGGGACGAGGTGAGGGGCTTAGGCCATGCCTGGGCCATGTTGTCTCTTCCACCTGGGTGTGTGGCATTTTGTTGACCTGGCTACCTCCACTTGGGATAGGAATTCCACAGCAAGAGTATATTGTTAGTTGGAAGACGTTATGGCCCCAGGGGGTCTCCGGGCTGTGTTCGTTAGGGTTGAACTCGTGCTAGCAAAACCGCCGGGATGAGGGAAGGGCTCAGACTGTGCCTGGGCCCTGTGGTCTCTTCCAGGTCAGTGTATGGCATTTCCTTCACCTTGCCACAGGCACTGGGGAGAATGTCTGCACGTGGAGAAGGACTTCCCCATGGGAAGCCGGTTTCTGTCAAACGGGTCCCAGTGCTGTGCTCCTCTCTTTTCACTCCTGCTGCCAGAAGCCCAGGGAGGAGGGGAGGACTTTCAACATAGCTGGGCACTGGGATTTCTTCCAGAGAAGGGGATGGCATTTGCTTTCCCTTGCCACCAGCCCTTGGGATAGGGTCTGCACCTCAGGAAAGCTGTTTCCGTGGGAAGCCGGCTTTCTGCCCAACGGGCCTCCGGGCCGTGTGCCTCGGGGGTCCCTCCGGCTCCCCAAAGCACAGGGACGAGGTGAGGGGCTTAGACAATGCCTGGGCCATGTTGTTTCTTCCACTTGGTTGTGTGGCATTTTGTTGACCTGGCTACCCCCACTTGGGATAGGATTTCCACAGCAAGAGCATATTGTTAGTCCGAAGCCGTTTGGGCCCCAGGGGGTCTCCGGTCTGTGTTCCTTGGTGTTGAACTCCTGCTAGCAAAACCGCGGGGATGAGGGAAGGGTTCAGACTGTGCCTGGGCACTGTGGTCTCTTCCAGGTCAGTGTATGGCATTTCCTTCACCTTGCCACAGGCACTGGGGAGCATGTCTGCACGTGGAGAAGGACTTCCTCGTGGGAAGCCGGTTTCTGTCAAACGGGTCCCAGTGCTGTGCTCCTCTCTTTTCGCTCCTGCTGCCAGAAGCCCAGGGAGGAGGGGAGGACTTTCAACATGGCTGGGCACTGGGGTTTCTTCCAGAGAAGGGGATGGCATTTGCTTTCCCTTGCCACCAGCCCTTGGGATAGGGTCTGTACCTCAGGAAAGCTGTTTCCGTGGGAAGCCGGGTTTCTGCCCAACGGGCCTCAGGGCCGTGGGCCTCGGGGGTCCCTCCGGCTCCCCAGAGCACAGGGACGAGGTGACGGGCTTAGACCATGCCTGGGCCATGTTGTTTCTTCCACCTGGGTGTGTGGCATTTTATTGACCTGGCTACCCCACTTGGGATAAGATTTCCACAGCAAGAGTATATTGTTAGTTGGAAGACGTTTTGGCCCCAGGGGGTCTCCGGGCTGTGTTCGTTGGGGTTGAACTCCTGCTAGCAAAACCGCCGGGATGAGGGAAGGGCTCAGACTCTGCCTGGGCCCTGTGGTCTATTCCAGGTCAGTGTATGGCATTTCCTTCACCTTGCCACAGGCAATGGGGAGCATGTCTGCACGTGGAGAAGGACTTCCTCGTGGGAGGCCGGTTTCTGTCAAACGGGTCCCAGTGCTGTGCATCTCTCTTTTCACTCCTGCTGCCAGAAGCTCAGGGAGGAGGGGAGGGCTTAGAACATGGCTGGGCACTGGGGTTTCTTCCAGAAAAGGGGATGGCATTTGCTTTCCCTTGACACCAGCCCTTGGGATACGGTCTGCACCTCAGGAAAGCTGTTTCCGTGGGAAACCGGCTTTCTGCCCAACGGGCCTCAGGGCCATGGTGCTTCGGGGTCCGTCCGGCTCCCCAGAGCACAGGGACGAGGTGAGGGGCTTAGGCCATGCCTGGGTCATGTTGTCTCTTCCACCAGGGTGTGTGGCATTTTGTTGACCTGGCTACCTCCCCTTGGGATAGGATTTCCACAGCAAGAGCATATTGTTGGTCATAAGCCCTTTGGCCCCAGGGGGTCTCCGGTCTGTGTTCCTTGGTGTTGAACTCCTGCTAGCAAAACCACCGGGATGAGGGAAGGGCTCAGACTGTGCCTGGGCCCTGTGGTCTCTTCCAGGTCAGTGTATGGCATTTCCTTCACCTTGCCACAGGCACTGGGGAGCATGTCTGCACGTGGAGAAGGACTTCCTCGTGCGAAGCCGGTTTCTGTCAAACGGGTCCCAGTGCTGTGCTCCTCTCTTTTCACTCCTGCTGCCAGAAGCCCAGGGAGGAGGGGAGGACTTTCAACATGGCTGGGCACTGGGGTTTCTTCCAGAGAAGGGGATGGCATTTGCTTTCCCTTGCCACCAGCCCTTGGGATAGGGTCTGCACCTCAGGAAAGATGTTTCCGTGGGAAGCCGGCTTTCTGCCCAACGGGCCTCAGGGCCGTGGGCCTCGGGGGTCCCTCCGGCTCCCCAGAGCACAGGGACGAGGTGAGGGGCTTAGGCCATGCCTGGGCCATGTTGTCTCTTCCACCTGGGTGTGTGGCATTTTGTTGACCTGGCTACCTCCACTTGGGATAGGATTTCCACAGCAAGAGTATATTGTTAGTTGGAAGACGTTTTGGCCCCAAGGGGTCTCCGGGCTGTGTTCGTTAGGGTTGAACTCGTGCTAGCAAAACCGCCGGGATGAGGGAAGGGCTCAGACTGTGCCTGGGCCCTGTGGTCTCTTCCAGGTCAGTGTATGGCATTTCCTTCACCTTGCCACAGGCAATGGGGAGCATGACTGCACGTGGAGAAGGACTTCCTCGTGGGAGGCCGGTTTCTGTCAAACGGGTCCCAGTGCTGTGCATCTCTCTTTTCACTCCTGCTGCTAGAAGCTCAGGGAGGAGGGGAGGGCTTAGAACATGGCTGGGCACTGGGGTTTCTTCCAGATAAGGGGATGGCATTTGCTTTCCCTTGACACCAGCCCTTGGGATACGGTCTGCACCTCAGGAAAGCTGTTTCCGTGGGAAACCGGCTTTCTGCCCAACGGGCCTCAGGGCCATGGTGCTTCGGGGTCCGTCCGGCTCCCCAGAGCACAGGGACGAGGTGAGGGGCTTAGGCGATGCCTGGGCCATGTTGTCTCTTCCAGGTCAGTGTATTGCATTTCCTACACCTTGCCAAAGGCACTGGGGAGCATGTCTGTACGTGGAGAAGGACTTCCTCGTGGGAAGCCTGTTTCTGTCAAACGGTCCCAGTTCTGTTCTCCTCTCTTTTCACTCCTGCTACCATAAGCCCAGGGAGGAGGGGAGGGCTTAGAACATGCCTGGGCACTTTGGTTTCTTCCAGAGAAGGGGATGGCATTTGCTTTCACTTGCCACCAGCCCTTGGGATAGGGTCTTCACCTCAGGAAAGCTGTTTCCGTGGGAAGCCGGCTTTCTGCCCAACGGGCCTCAAGCCCGTGGGCCTCGGGGGTCCCTCCGGCTCCCCAGAGCACAGGGACGAGGTGAGGGGCTTAGACCATGCCTGGGCCATGTTGTTTCTTCCACCTGGGTGTGTGGCATTTTGTTGACCTGGTTACCCCCACTTGGGATAGGATTTCCACAGCAAGAGTATATTGTTAGTCGGAAGCTGTTTTGGCCCCAGGGGGTCTCCGGGCTGTGTTCTTGGGTTTGAATTCCTGCTAGCAAAACCACCGGGATGAGGGAAGGGCTCAGACTGTGCCTGGGCCCTGTGGTCTCTTCCAGGTCAGTGTATGGCATTTCCTTCACCTTGCCACAGGCACTGGGGAGCATGTCTGCACGTGGAGAAGGACTTCCTCGTGGGAAGCCGGTTTCTGTCAAACGCTCCTAGTGCTGTGCTCCTCTCTTTTCACTCCTGCTGCCATAAGCCCATGGAGGAGGGGAGGGGTTAAAGCATGGCTGGGCACGGGGGTTTCTTCCAGAGAAGGGGATGGCATTTGCTTTCCCTTGCCACCAGCCCTTGGGATAGGGTCTGCACCTCAGGAAAGCTGTTTCCTTGGGAAACCGGCTTTCTGCCAACGGGCCTCAGGGCCGTTGGTCTCGAGGTCCCTCAGGCTCCCCAGAGCACAGGGACGAGGTGAGGGGCTTAAACCATGCCTGGGCCATGTTGTTTCTTCCACTTGGTTGTGTGGCATTTTGTTGACCTGGCTACCCCCACTTGGGATAGGATTTCCACAACAAGAGCATATTGTTAGTCGGAAGCAGTTTGGGCCCCAGGGGGTCTCCGGGCTGTATTCTTGGGGTTGAACTCCTGCTAGCAAAACCACCGGGATGAGGGAAGGGCTCAGACTGTGCCTGGGCCCTGTGGTCTCTTCCAGGTCAGTGTATGGCATTTCCTTCACCTTGGCACAGGCACTGGGGAGCATGTCTGCACGTGGAGAAGGACTTCCTCTTGGGAAGCCGGTTTCTGTCAAACGCTCCTAGTGCTGTGCTCCTCTCTTTTCACTCCTGCTGCCATAAGCCCAAGGAGGAGGGGAGGGGTTAAAGCATGGCTGGGCACTGGGGTTTCTTCCAGAGAAGGGGATGGCATTTGCTTTCCCTTGCCACCAGCCCTTGGGATACGGTCTGCACCTCAGGAAAGCTGTTTCCTTGGGAAACCGGCTTTCTGCCAACGGGCCTCAGGGCCGTTGGTCTCGAGGTCCCTCCGGCTCCCCAGAGCACAGGGACGAGGTGAGGGGCTTAAACCATGCCTGGGCCATGTTGTTTCTTCCACTTGGTTGTGTGGCATTTTGTTGACCTGGCTACCCCCACTTGGGATAGGATTTCCACAACAAGAGCATATTGTTAGTCGGAAGCAGTTTGGGCCCCAGGGGGTCTCCGGGCTGTATTCTTGGGGTTGAACTTCTGCTAGCAAAACCGCCAGGATGAGGGAAGGGCTTAGACTGTGTCTGGGCCCTGTGGTCTCTTCCAGGTCACTGTATGGCATTTCCTTCACCTTGCCACAGGCACTGGGGAGCATTTCTGCACGTGGAGAAGGACTTCCTCGTGGGAGGCCGGTTTCTGTCAAACGGGTCCCAGTGCTGTGCTCCTCTCTTTTCATTCCTGCTGCCAGAAGCCCAGGGAGGAGGGGAGGGCTTAGAACATGGCTGGGCACTGTGGTTTCTTCCAGAGAAGGGGATGGCATTTGCTTTCCTTTGCCACCAGCCCTTGGGATAGGGTCTGCACCTCAGGAAAGCTGTTTCCGTGGGACACCGGCTTTCTGCCTAACGGGCCTCAGGGCCGTGGGCCTCGGGGGTCCCTCCGGCTCCCCAAAGCACAGGGACGAGGTGAGGGGCTTAGACCATGCCAGGGCCTTATTGTTTCTTCCACCTGGCTGTTTAGCAGTTTGTTGACCTGGCTACCCCACTTGGGGTAGGTTTTCCACAGCAAGAGCATATTGTTCATCGAAAGCCGTTTGGGCCCCAGGGGGTCTCCGGGTTGTGTTCCTTGGGGTTGAACTCCTGCTAGCAAAACCGCCGGGATGAGGGAAGGGCTCAGACTGTGCCTGGGCCCTGTGGTCTCTTCCAGGTCAGGGTATGGCATTTCCTTCACCTTGCCACAGGCACTGGGGAGCATGTCTGCACGTGGAGAAGGACTTCCTCGTGGGAAGCCGGTTTCTGTCAAACGGGTCCCAGTGCTGTGCTCCTCTCTTTTCACTCCTGCTGCCAGAAGCCCAGGGAGGAGGGGAGGACTTTCAACATGGCTGGGCACTGGGGTTTCTTCCAGAGAAGGGGATGGCATTTGCTTTCCCTTGACACCAGCCCTTGGGATACGGTCTGCACCTCAGGAAACTGTTTCCGTGGGAAGCCGGCTTTCTGCCCAACGGGCCTCCGGGCCGTGGGCGTCGGGGGTCCCTCTGGCTCCCCAGAGCACAGGGACGATGTGAGGGGCTTAGACCATGCCTGGGGCATGTTGTTTCTTCCACCTCGGTGTGTGGCATTTTGTTGACCTGGCTACCCCCACTTGGGATAGGATTTCCACAGCAAGAGCATATTGTTAGTCCGAAGCCGTTTGGGCCCCAGGGGGTCTCCGGTCTGTGTTCCTTGGGGTTAAACTCCTGCTCCAAAACCGCCGGGATGAGGGAAGGGCTCAGACTGTGCCTGGGCCCTGTGGTCTATTCCAGGTCAGTGTATGGCATTTCCTTCACCTTGCCACAGGCAATGGGGAGCATGTCTGCACGTGGAGAAGGACTTCCTCGTGGGAGGCCGGTTTCTGTCAAACGGGTCCCAGTGCTGTGCATCTCTCTTTTCACTCCTGCTGCCAGAAGCCCAGGGAGGAGGGGAGGGCTTAGAACATGGCTGGGCACTGGGGTTTCTTCCAGATAAGGGGATGGCATTTGCTTTCCCTTGACACCAGCCCTTGGGATACGGTCTGCACCTCAGGAAAGCTGTTTCCGTGGGAAACCGGCTTTCTGCCCAACGGGCCTCAGGGCCATGGTGCTTCGGGGTCCGTCCGGCTCCCCAGAGCACAGGGACGAGGTGAGGGGCTTAGGCCATGCCTGGGCCATGTTGTCTCTTCCACCAGGGTGTGTGGCATTTTGTTGACCTGGTTACCCCCACTTGGGATAGGATTTCCACAGCAAGAGCATATTGTTAGTCGGAAGCCGTTTGGGCCCCAGGGGGTCTCCGTGCTGTGTTCCTTGCGGATGAACTCCTGCTACCAAAACCTCCGGGATGAGGGTAGGTCTCAGACTGTGCCTGGGCCCTGTGGTCTCTTCCAGGTCACTGTATGGCATTTCCTTCACCTTGCCACAGGCACTGGGGAGCATGTCTGCACGTGGAGAAGGACTTCCTCGTGGGAAGCCAGTTTCCATCAAACGAGTCCCAGTGCTGTGCTCCTCTCTTTTCACTCCTGCTACCATAAGCCCAGGGAGGAGGGGAGGGCTTAGAACATGGCTGGGCACTGGGGTTTCTTCCAGAGAAGGGGATGGCATTTGCTTTCCCTTGCCACCAGCCCTTGGGATAGGGTCTGCACCTCAGGAAAGCTGTTTCCGTGGGAAGCCGGCTTTCTGCCCAACGGGCCTCCGGGCCGTGTGCCTCGGGGGTCCCTCCGGCTCCCCAAAGCACAGGGACGAGGTGAGGGGCTTAGACCATGCCTGGGCCATGTTGTTTCTTCCACTTGGTTGTGTGGCATTTTATTGACCTGGCTACCCCCACTTGGGATAGGATTTCCACAGCAAGAGCATATTGTTAGTCATAAGCCCTTTGGCCCCAGGGGGTCTCCGGTCTGTGTTCCTTGGGGTTGAACTCCTGCTAGCAAAACCGCCGGGATGAGGGAAGGGCTCAGACTGTGCCTGGGCCCTGTGGTCTCTTCCAGGTCAGTGTATGGCATTTCCTTCACCTTGCCACAGGCACTGGGGAGAATGTCTGCACGTGGAGAATGACTAACTCGTGGGAAGCCGGTTTCTGTCAAACGGGTCCCTGTGCTGTGCTCCTCTCTTTTCACTCCTGCTACCATAAGCCCAGGGAGGAGGGGAGGGCTTAGAACATGGCTGGGCACTGGGGTTTCTTCCAGAGAAGGGGATGGCATTTGCTTTCCCTTGCCACCAGCCCTTGGGAGAGGGTCTGCACCTCAGGAAAGCTGTTTCCGTGGGAGGCCGGCTTCCTGCCCAACGGGCCTCAGGGCCGTGGCCCTCGGGGTTCCCTCCGGCTCCCCAGAGCACAGGGACGAGGTGACGGGCTTAGACCATGCCTGGGCCATGTTGTTTCTTCCACCTGGGTGTGTGGCATTTTATAGACCTGGCTACCCCCACTTGGGATAGGATTTCCACAGCAAGAGTATATTGTTAGTTGGAAGACGTTTTGGCCCCAGGGGGTCTCCGGGCTGTGTTCGTTGGGGTTGAACTCCTGCTAGCAAAACCGCCCGGATGAGGGAAGGGCTCAGACTGTGCCTGGGCCCTGTGGTCTCTTCCAGGTCAGTGTATGGCATTTCCTTCACATTGCCACAGGCACTGGGGAGCATGTCTGCACGTGGAGAATGACTTCCTCGTGGGAAGCCGGTTTCTGTCAAACGGGGCCCAGTGCTGTGCATCTCTCTTTTCACTCCTGCTGCCAGAAGCCCAGGGAGGAGGGGAGGGCTTAGAACATGGCTGGGCACTGGGGTTTCTTCCAGAGAAGGGGATGGCATTTGCTTTCCCTTGCCACCAGCCCTTGGGATAGGGTCTGCACCTCAGGAAACCTGTTTCTGTGGGAAGCCGGCTTTCTGCCCAACGGGCCTCAGGGCCGTGGGCCTCTGGGTCCCTCCGGCTCTCCAGACCACAGGGACGAGGTGAGGGGCTTACACCATGCCTGGGCCATGTTGTCTCTTCCACCTGGGTGTGTGACATTTTGTTGACCTGGTTACCCCCACTTGAGATAGGATTTCCACAGAAAGAGCATATTGTTAGTCGGTAGCCGTTTTGGCCCCAGAGGGTCTCCGGTCTGTGTTCCTTGGTGTTGAACTCCTGCTAGCAAAACCGCCGGGATGAGGGTAGGGCTCACACTGTGCCTGGGCCCTGTAGTCTCTTCCAGGTCAGTGTATGGCATTTCCTTCGCCTTGCCACAGGCACTGGGGAGCATGTCTGCACGTGGAGAATGACTTCCTCGTGGCAAGCCGGTTTCTGTCAAACGGGTCCCAGTGCTGTGCTCCTCTCTTTTCACTCCTACAGCCAGAAGCCCAGGGAGGAGGGGAGGGCTTACAACATGGCTGGGTACCTGGGTTTCTTCCAGAGAAGGGGATGGCATTTGCTTTCCCTTGCCACCAGCCCTTGGGAGAGGGTCTGCACCTCAGGAAAGCTGTTTCCGTGGGAGGCCGGCTTCCTGCCCAACGGGCCTAGGGCCGTGGCCCTCGGGGTTCCCTCCGGCTCCCCAGAGCACAGGGACGAGGTGACGGGCTTAGACCATGCCTGGGCCATGTTGTTTCTTCCACCTGGGTTTGTGGCATTTTATAGACCTGGCTACCCCCACTTGGGATAGGATTTCCACAGCAAGAGTATATTGTTAGTTGGAAGACGTTTTGGCCCCAGGGGGTCTCCGGGCTGTGTTCGTTGGGGTTGAACTCCTGCTAGCAAAACCGCCGGGATGAGGGAAGGGCTCAGACTGTGCCTGGGCCCTGTGGTCTCTTCCAGGTCAGTGTATGGCATTTCTTTCACCTTGCCACAGGCACTGGGGAGCATGTCTGCACGTGGAGAAGGACTTCCTCGTGGGAAGCCGGTTTCTGTCAAACGGGTCCCAGGGCTGTGCTCCTCTCTTTTCACTCCTGCTGCCAGAAGCCCAGGGAGGAGGGGAGGACTTTCAACATGGCTGGGCACTGGGGTTTCTTCCAGAGAAGGGGATGGCATTTGCTTTCCCTTGCCACCAGCCCTTGGAATAGGGTCTGCACCTCAGGAAAGCTGTTTCCGTGGGAAGCCGGCTTTCTGCCCAACGGGCCTCCGGGCCGTGTGCCTCGGGGGTCCCTCCGGCTCCCCAAAGCACAGGGACGAGGTGAGGGGCTTAGACCATGCCTGGGCCATGTTGTTTCTTCCACTTGGATGTGTGGCATTTTGTTGACCTGGCTACCTCCACTTGGGATAGGATTTCCACAGCAAGAGCATATTGTTAGTCGGAAGCCGTTTGGGCCCCAGGGCGTCTCCGGTCTGTGTTCCTTGGGGTTGAACTCCTGCTAGCAAAACCGCCGGGATGAGGGAAGGGTTCAGACTGTGCCTGGGCCCTGTGGTCTCTTCCAGGTCAGTGTATGGCATTTCCTTCACCTTGCCACAGGCACTGGGGAGCATGTCTGCACGTGGAGAAGGACTTCCGCATGGGAAGCCGGTTTCTGTCAAACGGGTCCCAGTGCTGTGCTCCTCTCTTTTCACTCCTGCTACCAGAAGCCCAGGGAGGAGGGGAGGACTTTCAACATGGCTGGGCACTGGGGTTTCTTCCAGAGAAGGGGATGGCATTTGCTTTCCCTTGCCACCAGCCCTTGGGATAGGGTCTGCACCTCAGGAAAGCTGTTTCCGTGGGAAGCCGGCTTTCTGCCCAACGGGCATCAGGGCCGTGGGCCTCGGGGGTCCCTCCGGCTCCCCAGAGCACAGGGACGAGGTGAGGGGCTTAGGCCATGCCTGGGCCATGTTGTCTCTTCCACCAGGGTGTGTGGCATTTTGTTGACCTGGCTACCTCCACTTGGGATAGGATTTCCACAGCAATAGCACATTGTTAGTCAGAAGCTGTTTTGGCCCCAGGGGGTCTCCGGGCTGTGTTCTTGGGGTTGAACTCCTGCTAGCAAAACCGCCGGGATGAGGGAAGGGCTCAGACTGTGCCTCGGCGATGTGGTCTCTTCCAGGTCAGTGTATGGCATTTCCTTCAGCTCCACAGGCACTGGGGAGCATGTCCGCACGTGGAGAAGGACTTCCTCGTGGGAAGCCGGTTTCTGTCAAAAGGGTCCCAGTGCTGTGCTCCTCTCTTTTCACTCCTGCTGCCAGAAGCCCAGGAAGGAGGGGAAGGCTTACAACATGGCTGGGCACTGGGGTTTCTTCCAGAGAAGGGGATGGCATTTGCTTTCCCTTGCCACCAGCCCTTGGGATACGGTCTGCACCTCAGGAAAGCTGTTTCCGTGGGAAGCCGGCTTTCTGCCCAACGGGCCTCCGGGCCGTGGGCCTCGGGGGTCCCTCCGGCTCCCCAGAGCACAGGGACGAGGTGAGGGGCTTAGACCATACCTGGGCCATGTTGTTTCTTCCACCTGGGTGTGTGGCATTTTGTTGACCTGGCTACCTCCACTTGGGATAGGATTTCCACAGCAAGAGCATATTGTTAGTCGGAAGCCGTTTGGCCCCCAGGGCGTCTCCGGTCTGTGTTCCTTGGGGTTGAACTCCTGCTAGCAAAACCGCCGGGATGAGGGAAGGGTTCAGACTGTGCCTGGGCCCTGTGGTCTCTTCCAGGTCAGTGTATGGCATTTCCTTCACCTTGCCACAGGCACTGGGGAGCATGTCTGCACGTGGAGAAGGACTTCCGCATGGGAAGCCGGTTTCTGTCAAACGGGTCCCAGTGCTGTGCTCCTCTCTTTTCACTCCTGCTACCAGAAGCCCAGGGAGGAGGGGAGGACTTTCAACATGGCTGGGCACTGGGGTTTCTTCCAGAGAAGGGGATGGCATTTGCTTTCCCTTGCCACCAGCCCTTGGGATAGGGTCTGCACCTCAGGAAAGCTGTTTCCGTGGGAAGCCGGCTTTCTGCCCAACGGGCATCAGGGCCGTGGGCCTCGGGGGTCCCTCCGGCTCCCCAGAGCACAGGGACGAGGTGAGGGGCTTAGGCCATGCCTGGGCCATGTTGTCTCTTCCACCAGGGTGTGTGGCATTTTGTTGACCTGGCTACCTCCACTTGGGATAGGATTTCCACAGCAATAGCACATTGTTAGTCAGAAGCTGTTTTGGCCCCAGGGGGTCTCCGGGCTGTGTTCTTGGGGTTGAACTCCTGCTAGCAAAACCACCGGGATGAGGGAAGGGCTCAGACTGTGCCTCGGCGATGTGGTCTCTTCCAGGTCAGTGTATGGCATTTCCTTCAGCTCCACAGGCACTGGGGAGCATGTCTGCACGTGGAGAAGGACTTCCTCGTGGGAAGCCGGTTTCTGTCAAAAGGGTCCCAGTGCTGTGCTCCTCTCTTTTCACTCCTGCTGCCAGAAGCCCAGGAAGGAGGGGAAGGCTTACAACATGGCTGGGCACTGGGGTTTCTTCCAGAGAAGGGGATGGCATTTGCTTTCCCTTGCCACCAGCCCTTGGGATACGGTCTGCACCTCAGGAAAGCTGTTTCCGTGGGAAGCCGGCTTTCGCCCAACGGGCCTCCGGGCCGTGGGCCTCGGGGGTCCCTCCGGCTCCCCAGAGCACAGGGACGAGGTGAGGGGCTTAGACCATACCTGGGCCATGTTGTTTCTTCCACCTGGGTGTGTGGCATTTTGTTGACCTGGTTACCCCCACTTGGGATAGGATTTCCACATCAAGAGCATATTGTTAGTCGGAAGCCGTTTGGGCCCCAGGGGGTCTCCCTGCTGTGTTCCTTGGGAATGAACTCCTGCTACCAAAACCTCCCGGATGAGGGTAGGTCTCAGACTGTACCTGGGCCCTGTGGTCTCTTCCAGGTCAGTGTATGGCATTTCCTTCACCTTGGCACAGGCACTGGGGAGCATGTCTGCACGTGGAGAAGTACTTCCTCATGGGAAGCCGGTTTCTGTCAAACGCTCCTAGTGCTGTGCTCCTCTCTTTTCACTCCTGCTGCCATAAGCCCATGGAGGAGGGGAGGGGTTAAAGCATGACTGGGCACTGGCGTTTCTTCCAGAGAAGGGGATGGCATTTCCTTTCCCTTGCCACCACTCCTTGGGATAGGTTCTGCACCTCAGGAAATCTGTTTCCGTGGGAAGCCGGCTTTCTGCCCAACGGGCCTCAGGGCTGTGGGCCTCGGGGTTCCCTCCGGCTCCCCAGAGTACAGGGACAATGTGAGGGGCTTAGACCATGCCTGGGCCATGTTGTTTCTTCCACCTGGGTGTGTGGCATTTTATTGACCTGGCTACCCCCACTTGGGATAGGATTTCCACAGCAAGAGTATATTGTTAGTTGGAAGACGTTTTGGCCCCAGGGGGTCTCCGGGCTGTGTTCGTTGGGGTTGAACTCCTGCTAGCAAAACCGCCGGGATGAGGGAAGGGCTCAGACTGTGCCTGGGCCCTGTGGTCTCTTCCAGGTCAGTGTATGGCATTTCCTTCACCTTGCCACAGGCACTGGGGAGCATGTCTGCACGTGGAGAAGGACTTCCCCGTGGGAAGCCGGTTCCTGTCAAACGGGTCCCAGTGCTTTGCTCCTCTCTTTTCACTCCTGCTGCCAGAAGCCCAGGGAGGAGGGGAGGACTTTCAACATAGCTGGGCACTGGGGTTTCTTCCAGAGAAGGGGATGGCATTTGCTTTCCCTTGCCACCAGCCCTTGGGATAGGGTCTGCACCTCAGGAAAGCTGTTTCCGTGGGAAGACAGCTTTCTGCCCAACGGGCCTCCGTGCCGTGTGTCTCGGGGGTCCCTCCGGCTCCCCAAAGCACAGGGACGAGGTGAGGGGCTTAGACCATGCCTGGGCCATGTTGTTTCTTCCACTTGGTTGTGTGGCATTTTGTTGACCTGGCTACCCCCACTTGGGATAGGATTTCCACAGCAAGAGCATATTGTTATTCCGAAGCCGTTTGGGCCCCAGGGGGTCTCTGGTCTGTGTTCCTTGGGGTTGAACTCCTGCTAGCAAAACCGCCGGGATGAGGGAAGGGCTCAGACTGTGCCTGGGCCCTGTGGTCTCTTCCAGGTTAGTGTATGGCATTTCCTTCACCTTGCCACAGGCACTGGGGAGCATGTCTGCACGTGGAGAATGACTAACTCGTGGGAAGCCGGTTTCTGTCAAACGGGTCCCTGTGCTGTGCTCCTCTCTTTTCACTCCTGATACCATAAGCCCAGGGAGGAGGGGAGGGCTTAGAACATGGCTGGGCACTGGGGTTTCTTCCAGAGAAGGGGATGGCATTTGCTTTCCCTTGCCACCAGCCCTTGGGAGAGGGTCTGCACCTCAGGAAAGCTGTTTCCGTGGGAGGACCGGCTTCCTGCCCAACGGGCCTCAGGGCCGTGGCCCTCGGGGTTCCCTCCGGCTCCCCAGAGCACAGGGACGAGGTGACGGCTTAGACCATGCCTGGGCCATGTTGTTTCTTCCACCTGGGTGTGTGGCATTTTATTGACCTGGCTACCCCCACTTGGGATAGGATTTCCACAGCAAGAGTATATTGTTAGTTGGAAGACGTTTTGGCCCCAGGGGGTCTCCGGGCTGTGTTCGTTGGGGTTGAACTCCTGCTAGCAAAACCGCCGGGATGAGGGAAGGGCTCAGACTGTGCCTGGGCCCTGTGGTCTATTCCAGGTCAGTGTATGGCATTTCCTTCACCTTGCCACAGGCAATGGGGAGCATGTCTGCACGTGGAGAAGGACTTCCTCGTGGGAGGCCGGTTTCTGTCAAACGGGTCCCAGTGCTGTGCATCTCTCTTTTCACTCCTGCTGCCAGAAGCCCAGGGAGGAGGGGAGGGCTTAGAACATGGCTGGGCACTGGGGTTTCTTCCAGATAAGGGGAAGGCATTTGCTTTCCCTTGACACCAGCCCTTGGGATACGGTCTGCACCTCAGGAAAGCTGTTTCCGTGGGAAACCGGCTTTCTGCCCAACGGGCCTCAGGGCCATGGTGCTTCGGGGTCCGTCCGGCTCCCCAGAGCACAGGGACGAGGTGAGGGGCTTAGGCCATGCCTGGGCCATGTTGTCTCTTCCACCAGGGTGTGTGGCATTTTGTTGACCTGGCTACCTCCACTTGGGATAGGATTTCCACAGCAAGAGCATATTGTTAGTCATAAGCCCTTTGGCCCCAGGGGGTCTCCGGTCTGTGTTCCTTGGTGTTGAACTCCTGCTAGCAAAACCACCGGGATGAGGGAAGGGCTCAGACTGTGCCTGGGCCCTGTGGTCTCTTCCAGGTCAGTGTATGGCATTTCCTTCACCTTGCCACAGGCACTGGGGAGCATGTCTGCACGTGGAGAAGGACTTCCTCGTGGGAAGCCGGTTTCTGTCAAACGGGTCCCAGTGCTGTGCTCCTCTCTTTTCACTCCTGCTGCCAGAAGCCCAGGGAGGAGGGGAGGACTTTCAACATGGCTGGGCACTGGGGTTTCTTCCAGAGAAGGGGATGGCATTTGCTTTCCCTTGCCACCAGCCCTTGGGATAGGGTCTGCACCTCAGGAAAGCTGTTTCCGTGGGAAGCCGGCTTTCTGCCCAACGGGCCTCCGGGCCGTGTGCCTCGGGGGTCCCTCCGGCTCCCCAAAGCACAGGGACGAGGTGAGGGGCTTAGACCATGCCTGGGCCATGTTGTTTCTTCCACTTGGTTGTGTGGCATTTTGTTGACCTGGCTTCCCCCACTTGGGATAGGATTTCCACAGCATGAGCATATTGTTATTCCGAAGCCGTTTGGGCCCCAGGGGGTCTCCGGTCTGTGTTCCTTGGGGTTGAACTCCTGCTAGCAAAACCGCCGGGATGAGGGAAGGGCTCAGACTGTGCCTGGGCCCTGTGGTCTCTTCCAGGTTAGTGTATGGCATTTCCTTCACCTTGTCACAGGCGCTGGTGAGCATGTCTGCACGTGGAGAAGGACTTCCTCGTGGGAAGCCGGTTTCTGTCAAAAGGGTCCCAGTGCTGTGTTCCTCTCTTTTCACTCCTGCTGTCAGAAGCCCAGGAAGGAGGGGAAGGCTTACAACATGGCTGGGCACTGGGGTTTCTTCCAGAGAAGGGGATGGCATTTGCTTTCCCTTGCCACCAGCCCTTGGGATACGGTCTGCACCTCAGGAAAGCTGTTTCCGTGGGAAGCCGGCTTTCTGCCCAAAGGGCCTCAGGACCGTGGGCCTCGGGGGTCCCTCCGGCTCCCCAGAGCACAGGGACGAGGTGAGGGGCTTAGACCATGCCTGGGCCATGTTGTTTCTTCCACCTGGGTGTGTGGCATTTTGTTGACCTGGTTACCCCCACTTGGGATAGGATTTCCACAGCAAGAGCATATTGTTAGTCGGAAGCAGTTTGGGCCCCAGGGGGTCTCCGTGCTGTGTTCCTTGGGGATGAACTCCTGCTACCAAAACCTCCGGGATGTGGGTAGGTCTCAGACTGTGCCTGGGCCCTGTGGTCTCTTCCAGGTCAGTGTATGGCATTTCCTTCACCTTGCCACAGGCACTGGGGAGCATGTCTGCACGTGGAGAAGGACTTCCTCGTGGGAAGCCAGTTTCCATCAAACGGGTCCCAGTGCTGTGCTCCTCTCTTTTCACTCCTGCTACCATAAGCCCAGGGAGGAGGGGAGGGCTTAGAACATGGCTGGGCACTGGGGTTTCTTCCAGAGAAGGGGATGGCATTTGCTTTCCCTTGCCACCAGCCCTTGGGATAGGGTCTGCACCTCAGGAAAGCTGTTTCCGTGGGAAGCCGGCTTTCTGCCCAACGGGCCTCCGGGCCGTGTGCCTCGGGGGTCCCTCCGGCTCCCCAAAGCACAGGGACGAGGTGAGGGGCTTAGACCATGCCTGGGCCATGTTGTTTCTTCCACTTGGTTGTGTGGCATTTTATTGACCTGGCTACCCCCACTTGGGATAGGATTTCCACAGCAAGAGCATATTGTTAGTCATAAGCCCTTTGGCCCCAGGGGGTCTCCGGTCTGTGTTCCTTGGGGTTGAACTCCTGCTAGCAAAACCGCCGGGATGAGGGAAGGGCTCAGACTGTGCCTGGGCCCTGTGGTCTCTTCCAGGTCAGTGTATGGCCTTTCCTTCACCTTGTCACAGGCACTGGGGAGAATGTCTGCACGTGGAGAATGACTAACTCGTGGGAAGCCGGTTTCTGTCAAACGGGTCCCAGTGCTGTGCTCCTCTCTTTTCACTCCTGCTACAATAAGCCCAGGGAGGAGGGGAGGGCTTAGAACATGGCTGGGCACTGGGGTTTCTTCCAGAGAAGGGGATGGCATTTGCTTTCCCTTGCCACCAGCCCTTGGGATAGGTTCTGCACCTCAGGAGAGCTGTTTCCGTGGGAAGCCGGGTTTCTGCCCAACGGGCCTCAGGGCCGTGTGCCTCGGGGGTCCCTCCGGCTCCCCAGAGAACAGGGACGAGGTGAGGGGCTTAGACCATGCCTGGGCCATGTTGTCTCTTTCACCTGGGTGTGTGGCATTTTCTTGACCTGGCTACCCCCACTTGGGATAGGATTTCCACAGCAAGAGCATATTGTTAGTCGGAAGCCGTTTTAGCCCCAGGGGGTCTCAGGGCTGTGTTTTGGGGGTTGAACTCCTGCTAGCAAAACCGCCGGGATGAGAGAAGGGCTCAGACTGTGCCTGGGCCCTGTGGTCTCTTCCAGGTCAGTGTATGGCATTTCCTTCACCTTGCCACAGGCACTGGGGAGCATGTCTGCACGTGGAGAAGGACTTCCTCGTGGGAAGCCGGTTTCTGTCAAACGGGTCCCCGTGCTGTGCCCCTCTCTTTTCACTCCTGCTGCCAGAAGCCCAGGGAGGAGGGGAGAGCTTACAACATGGCTGGGCAATGGGGTTTCTTCCAGAGAAGGGGATGGCATTTGCTTTCCCTTGCCACCACCCCTTGGGATAGGGTCTGCACCTCAGGAAAGCTGTTTCCGTGGGAAGCCGGCTTTCTGCCCAACGGGCCTTCGGGCCGTATGCCTCGGGGGTCCCTCCGGCTCCCCAGAGCACAGGGACGAGGTGAGGGGCTTAGACCATGCCTGGGCCATGTTGTTTCTTCCACCTCGGTGTGTGGCATTTTGTTGACCTGGCTACCCCCACTTGGGTTTAGATTTCCACAGCAAGAACATATTATTAGTCGGAAGCCGTTTGGGCCCCAGGGGGTCTCCGGACTGTGTTCCTTGCGGTTGAACTCTTGCTAGCAAAACCGCCGGGATGAGGGAAGGGCTCAGACTGTGCCTGGGCACTGTCGTCTCTTCCAGGTCAGTGTATGGCATTTCCTTCACCTTGCCACAGGCACTGGGGAGCATGTCTGCACGTGGAGAATGACTTCCTCGTGGGAAGCCTGTTTCTGTCAACCGGGTCCCAGTGCTGTGCTCCTCTCTTTTCACTCCAGCTGCCAGAAGCCCAGGGAGGAGGGGAGGGCTTAGAATATGGCTGGGCACTGGGGTTTCTTCCAGAGAAGTGGATGGCATTTGTTTTCCCTTGCCTCCAGCCCTTGGGATAGGGTCTGCAACTCAGGAAAGCTGTTTCCGTGGGAAGCCGGCTTCCTGCCAACGGGCCTCAGGGCCGTTGGCCTCGGGGTCACTCCGGCTCCCCAGAGCACAGGGACGAGGTGAGGGGCTTAGGCCATGCCTGGGCCATGTTGTCTCTTCCACCAGGGTGTGTGGCATTTTGTTGACCTGGCTACCTCCACTTGGGATAGGATTTCCACAGCAAGAGCATATTGTTAGTCATAAGCCCTTTGGCCCCAGGGGGTCTCCGGTCTGTGTTCCTTGGTGTTGAACTCCTGCTAGCAAAACCACCGGGATGAGGGAAGGGCTCAGACTGTGCCTGGGCCCTGTGGTCTCTTCCAGGTCAGTGTATGGCATTTCCTTCACCTTGCCACAGGCACTGGGGAGCATGTCTGCACGTGGAGAAGGACTTCCTCGTGGGAAGCCGGTTTCTGTCAAACGGGTCCCAGTGCTGTGCTCCTCTCTTTTCACTCCTGCTGCCAGAAGCCCAGGGAGGAGGGGAGGACTTTCAACATGGCTGGGCACTGGGGTTTCTTCCAGAGAAGGGGATGGCATTTGCTTTCCCTTGCCACCAGCCCTTGGGATAGGGTCTGCACCTCAGGAAAGCTGTTTCCGTGGGAAGCCGGCTTTCTGCCCAACGGGCCTCCGGGCCGTGTGCCTCGGGGGTCCCTCCGGCTCCCCAAAGCACAGGGACGAGGTGAGGGGCTTAGACCGTGCCTGGGCCATGTTGTTTCTTCCACTTGGTTGTGTGGCATTTTGTTGACCTGGCTACCCCCACTTGGGATAGGATTTCCACAGCAAGAGCATATTGTTATTCCGAAGCCGTTTGGGCCCCAGGGGGTCTCCGGTCTGTGTTCCTTGGGGTTGAACTCCTGCTAGCAAAACCGCCGGGATGAGGGAAGGGCTCAGACTGTGCCTGGGCCCTGTGGTCTCTTCCAGGTTAGTGTATGGCATTTCCTTCACCTTGCCACAGGCACTGGGGAGCATGTCTGCACGTGGAGAATGACTAACTCGTGGGAAGCCGGTTTCTGTCAAACGGGTCCCTGTGCTGTGCTCCTCTCTTTTCACTCCTGATACCATAAGCCCAGGGAGGAGGGGAGGGCTTAGAACATGGCTGGGCACTGGGGTTTCTTCCAGAGAAGGGGATGGCATTTGCTTTCCCTTGCCACCAGCCCTTGGGAGAGGGTCTGCACCTCAGGAAAGCTGTTTCCGTGGGAGGACCGGCTTCCTGCCCAACGGGCCTCAGGGCCGTGGCCCTCGGGGTTCCCTCCGGCTCCCCAGAGCACAGGGACGAGGTGACGGCTTAGACCATGCCTGGGCCATGTTGTTTCTTCCACCTGGGTGTGTGGCATTTTATTGACCTGGCTACCCCCACTTGGGATAGGATTTCCACAGCAAGAGTATATTGTTAGTTGGAAGACGTTTTGGCCCCAGGGGGTCTCCGGGCTGTGTTCGTTGGGGTTGAACTCCTGCTAGCAAAACCGCCGGGTTGAGGGAAGGGCTCAGACTGTGCCTGGGCCCTGTGGTCTATTCCAGGTCAGTGTATGGCATTTCCTTCACCTTGCCACAGGCAATGGGGAGCATGTCTGCACGTGGAGAAGGACTTCCTCGTGGGAGGCCGGTTTCTGTCAAACGGGTCCCAGTGCTGTGCATCTCTCTTTTCACTCCTGCTGCCAGAAGCCCAGGGAGGAGGGGAGGGCTTAGAACATGGCTGGGCACTGGGGTTTCTTCCAGATAAGGGGAAGGCATTTGCTTTCCCTTGACACCAGCCCTTGGGATACGGTCTGCACCTCAGGAAAGCTGTTTCCGTGGGAAACCGGCTTTCTGCCCAACGGGCCTCAGGGCCATGGTGCTTCGGGGTCCGTCCGGCTCCCCAGAGCACAGGGACGAGGTGAGGGGCTTAGGCCATGCCTGGGCCATGTTGTCTCTTCCACCAGGGTGTGTGGCATTTTGTTGACCTGGCTACCTCCACTTGGGATAGGATTTCCACAGCAAGAGCATATTGTTAGTCATAAGCCCTTTGGCCCCAGGGGGTCTCCGGTCTGTGTTCCTTGGTGTTGAACTCCTGCTAGCAAAACCACCGTGATGAGGGAAGGGCTCAGACTGTGCCTGGGCCCTGTGGTCTCTTCCAGGTCAGTGTATGGCATTTCCTTCACCTTGCCACAGGCACTGGGGAGCATGTCTGCACGTGGAGAAGGACTTCCTCGTGGGAAGCCGGTTTCTGTCAAACGGGTCCCAGTGCTGTGCTCCTCTCTTTTCACTCCTGCTGCCAGAAGCCCAGGGAGGAGGGGAGGACTTTCAACATGGCTGGGCACTGGGGTTTCTTCCAGAGAAGGGGATGGCATTTGCTTTCCCTTGCCACCAGCCCTTGGGATAGGGTCTGCACCTCAGGAAAGATGTTTCCGTGGGAAGCCGGCTTTCTGCCCAACGGGCCTCAGGGCCGTGGGCCTCGGGGGTCCCTCCGGCTCCCCAGAGCACAGGGACGAGGTGAGGGGCTTAGGCCATGCCTGGGCCATGTTGTTTCTTCCACCTGGGTGTGTGGCATTTTGTTGACCTGGTTACCCCCACTTGGGATAGGATTTCCACAGCAAGAGCATATTGTTAGTCGGAAGCCGTTTGGGCCCCAGGGGGTCTCCGTGCTGCGTTCCTTGGGGATGAACTCCTGCTACCAAAACCTCCGGGATGTGGGTAGGTCTCACACTGTGCCTGGGCCCTGTGGTCTCTTCCAGGTCAGTGTATGGCATTTCCTTCACCTTGCCACAGGCACTGGGGAGCATGTCTGCACGTGGAGAAGGACTTCCTCGTGGGAAGCCAGTTTCCATCAAACGGGTCCCAGTGCTGTGCTCCTCTCTTTTCACTCCTGCTACCATAAGCCCAGGGAGGAGGGGAGGGCTTAGAACATGGCTGGGCACTGGGGTTTCTTCCAGAGAAGGGGATGGCATTTGCTTTCCCTTGCCACCAGCCCTTGGGATAGGGTCTGCACCTCAGGAAAGCTGTTTCCGTGGGAAGCCGGCTTTCTGCCCAACGGGCCCCCGGGCCGTGTGCCTCGGGGGTCCCTCCGGCTCCCCAAAGCACAGGGACGAGGTGAGGGGCTTAGACCATGCCTGGGCCATGTTGTTTCTTCCACTTGGTTGTGTGGCATTTTATTGACCTGGCTACCCCCACTTGGGATAGGATTTCCACAGCAAGAGCATATTGTTAGTCATAAGCCCTTTGGCCCCAGGGGGTCTCCGGTCTGCGTTCCTTGGGGTTGAACTCCTGCTAGCAAAACCGCCGGGATGAGGGAAGGGCTCAGACTGTGCCTGGGCCCTGTCGTCTCTTCCAGGTCAGTGTATGGCATTTCCTTCACCTTGCCACAGGCACTGGGGAGCATGTCTGCACGTGGAGAAGGACTTCCTCGTGGGAAGCCGGTTTCTGTCAAACGGGTCCCCGTGCTGTGCCCCTCTCTTTTCACTCCTGCTGCCAGAAGCCCAGGGAGGAGGGGAGAGCTTACAACATGGCTGGGCAATGGGGTTTCTTCCAGAGAAGGGGATGGCATTTGCTTTCCCTTGCCACCACCCCTTGGGATAGGGTCTGCACCTCAGGAAAGCTGTTTCCGTGGGAAGCCGGCTTTCTGCCCAACGGGCCTCCGGGCCGTATGCCTCGGGGGTCCCTCCGGCTCCCCAGAGCACAGGGACGAGGTGAGGGGCTTAGACCATGCCTGGGCCATGTTGTTTCTTCCACCTCGGTGTGTGGCATTTTGTTGACCTGGCTACCCCCACTTGGGTTTAGATTTCCACAGCAAGAACATATTATTAGTCGGAAGCCGTTTGGGCCCCAGGGGGTCTCCGGACTGTGTTCCTTGCGGTTGAACTCTTGCTAGCAAAACCGCCGGGATGAGGGAAGGGCTCAGACTGTGCCTGGGCCCTGTCGTCTCTTCCAGGTCAGTGTATGGCATTTCCTTCACCTTGCCACAGGCACTGGGGAGCATGTCTGCACGTGGAGAATGACTTCCTCGTGGGAAGCCTGTTTCTGTCAACCGGGTCCCAGGCTGTGCTCCTCTCTTTTCACTCCAGCTGCCAGAAGCCCAGGGAGGAGGGGAGGGCTTAGAACATGGCTGGGCACTGGGGTTTCTTCCAGAGAAGTGGATGGCATTTGTTTTCCCTTGCCTCCAGCCCTTGGGATAGGGTCTGCAACTCAGGAAAGCTGTTTCCGTGGGAAGCCGGCTTCCTGCCAACGGGCCTCAGGGCCGTTGGCCTCGGGGTCACTCCGGCTCCCCAGAGCACAGGGACGAGGTGAGGGGCTTAGGCCATGCCTGGGCCATATTGTCTCTTCCACCTGGGTGTGTGGCATTTTGTTGACCTGGCTACCTCCACTTGGGATAGGATTTCCACAGCAAGAGCATATTGTTAGTCGGAAGCCGTTTTGGCCCCAGGGGGTCTCCGGTCTGTGTTCCTTGGTGTTGAACTCCTGCTAGCAAAACCACCGGGATGAGGGAAGGGCTCAGACTGTGCCTGGGCCCTGTGGTCTCTTCCAGGTCAGTGTATGGCATTTCCTTCACCTTGCCACAAGCACTGGGGAGCATGTCTGCACGTGGAGAAGGACTTCCTCGTGGGAGGCCGGTTTCTGTCAAACGGGTCCCAGTGCTGTGCTCCTATCTTTTCACTCCTGCTGCCAGAAGCCCAGGGAGGAGGGGAGGACTTTCAACATGGCTGGGCACTGGGGTTTCTTCCAGAGAAGGGGATGGCATTTGCTTTCCCTTGCCACCAGCCCTTGGGATAGGGTCTGCACCTCAGGAAAGCTGTTTCCGTGGGAAGCTGGCTTTCTGCCCAACGGGCCTCCGGGCCGTGTGTCTCGGGGGTCCCTCCGGCTCCCCAAAGCACAGGGACGAGGTGAGGGGCTTAGACCATGCCTGGGCCATGTTGTTTCTTCCACTTGGTTGTGTGGCATTTTGTTGACCTGGCTACCCCCACTTGGGATAGGATTTCCACAGCAAGAGCATATTGTTATTCCGAAGCCGTTTGGGCCCCAGGGGGTCTCTGGTCTGTGTTCCTTGGGGTTGAACTCCTGCTAGCAAAACTGCCGGGATGAGGGAAGGGCTCAGACTGTGCCTGGGCCCTGTGGTCTCTTCCAGGTTAGTGTATGGCATTTCCTTCACCTTGCCACAGGCACTGGGGAGCATGTCTGCACGTGGAGAATGACTAACTCGTGGGAAGCCGGTTTCTGTCAAACGGGTCCCTGTGCTGTGCTCCTCTCTTTTCACTCCTGATACCATAAGCCCAGGGAGGAGGGGAGGGCTTAGAACATGGCTGGGCACTGGGGTTTCTTCCAGAGAAGGGGATGGCATTTGCTTTCCCTTGCCACCAGCCCTTGGGAGAGGGTCTGCACCTCAGGAAAGCTGTTTCCGTGGGAGGACCGGCTTCCTGCCCAACGGGCCTCAGGGCCGTGGCCCTCGGGGTTCCCTCCGGCTCCCCAGAGCACAGGGACGAGGTGACGGCTTAGACCATGCCTGGGCCATGTTGTTTCTTCCACCTGGGTGTGTGGCATTTTATTGACCTGGCTACCCCCACTTGGGATAGGATTTCCACAGCAAGAGTATATTGTTAGTTGGAAGACGTTTTGGCCCCAGGGGGTCTCCGGGCTGTGTTCGTTAGGGTTGACCTCCTGCTAGCAAAACCGCCGGGATGAGGGAAGGGCTCAGACTGTGCCTGGGCCCTGTGGTCTATTCCAGGTCAGTGTATGGCATTTCCTTCACCTTGCCACAGGCAATGGGGAGCATGTCTGCACGTGGAGAAGGACTTCCTCGTGGGAGGCCGGTTTCTGTCAAACGGGTCCCAGTGCTGTGCATCTCTCTTTTCACTCCTGCTGCCAGAAGCCCAGGGAGGAGAGGAGGGCTTAGAACATGGCTGGGCACTGGGGTTTCTTCCAGATAAGGGGAAGGCATTTGCTTTCCCTTGACACCAGCCCTTGGGATACGGTCTGCACCTCAGGAAAGCTGTTTCCGTGGGAAACCGGCTTTCTGCCCAACGGGCCTCAGGGCCATGGTGCTTCGGGGTCCGTCCGGCTCCCCAGAGCACAGGGACGAGGTGAGGGGCTTAGGCCATGCCTGGGCCATGTTGTCTCTTCCACCAGGGTGTGTGGCATTTTGTTGACCTGGCTACCTCCACTTGGGATAGGATTTCCACAGCAAGAGCATATTGTTAGTCATAAGCCCTTTGGCCCCAGGGGGTCTCCGGTCTGTGTTCCTTGGTGTTGAACTCCTGCTAGCAAAACCACCGGGATGAGGGAAGGGCTCAGACTGTGCCTGGGCCCTGTGGTCTCTTCCAGGTCAGTGTATGGCATTTCCTTCACCTTGCCACAGGCACTGGGGAGCATGTCTGCACGTGGAGAAGGACTTCCTCGTGGGAAGCCGGTTTCTGTCAAACGGGTCCCAGTGCTGTGCTCCTCTCTTTTCACTCCTGCTGCCAGAAGCCCAGGGAGGAGGGGAGGACTTTCAACATGGCTGGGCACTGGGGTTTCTTCCAGAGAAGGGGATGGCATTTGCTTTCCCTTGCCACCAGCCCTTGGGATAGGGTCTGCACCTCAGGAAAGATGTTTCCGTGGGAAGCCGGCTTTCTGCCCAACGGGCCTCCGGGCCGTGTGCCTCGGGGGTCCCTCCGGCTCCCCAAAGCACAGGGACGAGGTGAGGGGCTTAGACCATGCCTGGGCCATGTTGTTTCTTCCACTTGGTTGTGTGGCATTTTGTTGACCTGGCTACCCCCACTTGGGATAGGATTTCCACAGCAAGAGCATATTGTTATTCCGAAGCCGTTTGGGCCCCAGGGGGTCTCCGGTCTGTGTTCCTTGGGGTTGAACTCCTGCTAGCAAAACCGCCGGGATGAGGGAAGGGCTCAGACTGTGCCTGGGCCCTATGGTCTCTTCCAGGTTAGTGTATGGCATTTCCTTCACCTTGCCACAGGCACTGGGGAGTATGTCTGCACGTGGAGAATGACTAACTCGTGGGAAGCCGGTTTCTGTCAAACGGGTCCCTGTGCTGTGCTCCTCTCTTTTCACTCCTGATACCATAAGCCCAGGGAGGAGGGGAGGGCTTAGAACATGGCTGGGCACTGGGGTTTCTTCCAGAGAAGGGGATGGCATTTGCTTTCCCTTGCCACCAGCCCTTGGGAGAGGGTCTGCACCTCAGGAAAGCTGTTTCCGTGGGAGGACCGGCTTCCTGCCCAACGGGCCTCAGGGCCGTGGCCCTCGGGGTTCCCTCCGGCTCCCCAGAGCACAGGGACGAGGTGACGGCTTAGACCATGCCTGGGCCATGTTGTTTCTTCCACCTGGGTGTGTGGCATTTTATTGACCTGGCTACCCCCACTTGGGATAGGATTTCCACAGCAAGAGTATATTGTTAGTTGGAAGACGTTTTGGCCCCAGGGGGTCTCCGGGCTGTGTTCGTTGGGGTTGAACTCCTGCTAGCAAAACCGCCGGGATGAGGGAAGGGCTCAGACTGTGCCTGGGCCCTGTGGTCTATTCCAGGTCAGTGTATGGCATTTCCTTCACCTTGCCACAGGCAATGGGGAGCATGTCTGCACGTGGAGAAGGACTTCCTCGTGGGAGGCCGGTTTCTGTCAAACGGGTCCCAGTGCTGTGCATCTCTCTTTTCACTCCTGCTGCCAGAAGCCCAGGGAGGAGGGGAGGGCTTAGAACATGGCTGGGCACTGGGGTTTCTTCCAGATAAGGGGAAGGCATTTGCTTTCCCTTGACACCAGCCCTTGGGATACGGTCTGCACCTCAGGAAAGCTGTTTCCGTGGGAAACCGGCTTTCTGCCCAACGGGCCTCAGGGCCATGGTGCTTCGGGGTCCGTCCGGCTCCCCAAAGCACAGGGACGAGGTGAGGGGCTTAGTCCAAGCCTGGGCCATGTTGTTTCTTCCACTTGGTTGTGTGGCATTTTGTTGACCTGGCTACCCCCACTTGGGATAGGATTTCCACAGCAAGAGCATATTGTTATTCCGAAGCCGTTTGGGCCCCAGGGGGTCTCCGGTCTGTGTTCCTTGGGGTTGAACTCCTGCTAGCAAAACCGCCGGGATGAGGGAAGGGCTCAGACTGTGCCTGGGCCCTGTGGTCTCTTCCAGGTTAGTGTATGGCATTTCCTTCACATTGCCACAGGCACTGGGGAGCATGTCTGCACGTGGAGAATGACTAACTCGTGGGAAGCCGGTTTCTGTCAAACGGGTCCCTGTGCTGTGCTCCTCTCTTTTCACTCCTGATACCATAAGCCCAGGGAGGAGGGGAGGGCTTAGAACATGGCTGGGCACTGGGGTTTCTTCCAGAGAAGGGGATGGCATTTGCTTTCCCTTGCCACCAGCCCTTGGGAGAGGGTCTGCACCTCAGGAAAGCTGTTTCCATGGGAGGACCGGCTTCCTGCCCAACGGGCCTCAGGGCCGTGGCCCTCGGGGTTCCCTCCGGCTCCCCAGAGCACAGGGACGAGGTGACGGCTTAGACCATGCCTGGGCCATGTTGTTTCTTCCACCTGGGTGTGTGGCATTTTATTGACCTGGCTACCCCCACATGGGATAGGATTTCCACAGCAAGAGTATATTGTTAGTTGGAAGACGTTTTGGCCCCAGGGGGTCTCCGGGCTGTGTTCGTTGGGGTTGAACTCCTGCTAGCAAAACCGCCGGGATGAGGGAAGGGCTCAGACTCTGCCTGGGCCCTGTGGTCTATTCCAGGTCAGTGTATGGCATTTCCTTCACCTTGCCACAGGCAATGGGGAGCATGTCTGCACGTGGAGAAGGACTTCCTCGTGGGAGGCCGGTTTCTGTCAAACGGGTCCCAGTGCTGTGCATCTCTCTTTTCACTCCTGCTGCCAGAAGCCCAGGGAGGAGAGGAGGGCTTAGAACATGGCTGGGCACTGGGGTTTCTTCCAGATAAGGGGATGGCATTTGCTTTCCCTTGACACCAGCCCTTGGGATACGGTCTGCACCTCAGGAAAGCTGTTTCCGTGGGAAACCGGCTTTCTGCCCAACGGCCTCAGGGCCATGGTGCTTCGGGGTCCGTCCGGCTCCCCAGAGCACAGGGACGAGGTGAGGGGCTTAGGCCATGCCTGGGCCATGTTGTCTCTTCCACCTGGGTGTGTGGCATTTTGTTGACCTGGCTACCTCCACTTGGGATAGGATTTCCACAGCAAGAGCATATTGTTAGTCGGAAGCTGTTTTGGCCCCAGGGCGTCTCCGGGCTGTGTTCTTGGGGTTGAACTCTTGCTAGCAAAACCCCTGGGATGAGGGAAGGGCTCAGACTGTGCCTGGGCCCTGTAGTCTCGTCCAGGTCAGTGTATGGCATTTCCTTCACCTTGCCACAGGCGCTGGTGAGCATGTCTGCACGTGGAGGAGGACTTCCTCGTGGGAAGCCGGTTTCTGTCAAAAGGGTCCCAGTGCTGTGCTCCTCTCTTTTCACTCCTACTGCCAGAAGCCCAGGGAGGAAGGGAGGACTTTCAACATGGCTGGGCACTGGGTTTCTTCCAGAGAAGGGGATGGCATTTGCTTTCCCTTGCCACCAGCCCTTGGGATACGGTCTGCACCTCAGGAAAGCTGTTTCCGTGCGAAGCCGGCTTTCTGCCCAACGGGCCTCAGGGCCGTGTGCCTCGGGGGTCCCTCCGGCTCCCCAAAGCACAGGGACGAGGTGAGGGGCTTAGACCATGCCTGGGCCCTGTTGTTTCTTCCACTTGGTTGGGTGGCATTTTGTTGACCTGGCTACCCCCACTTGGGATCGGATTTTCACAGCAAGAGCATATTGTTACTCGGAAGCCGTTTTGGCCCCAGGGGGTCTCCGGGCTGTGTTCTTGGGGTTGAACTCCTGCTAGCAAAACCGCCGGGATGAGGGAAGGGCTCAGACTGTGCCTGGGCCCTGTGGTCTATTCCAGGTCAGTGTATGGCATTTCCTTCACCTTGCCACAGGCAATGGGGAGCATGTCTGCACGTGGAGAAGGACTTCTTCGTGGGAGGCCGGTTTCTGTCAAACGGATCCCAGTGCTGTGCAACTCTCTTTTCACTCCTGCTGCCAGAAGCCCAGGGAGGAGGTGAGGACTTTCAACATGGCTGGGCACTGGGGTTTCTTCCAGAGAAGGGGATGGCATTTGCTTTCCCTTGCCACCAGCCCTTGGGATAGGGTCTGCACCTCAGGAAAGATGTTTCCGTGGGAAGCCGGCTTTCTGCCCAACGGGCCTCAGGGCCGTGGGCCTCGGGGGTCCCTCCGGCTCCCCAGAGCACAGGGACGAGGTGAGGGGCTTAGGCCATGCCTGGGCCATGTTGTCTCTTCCACCTGGGTGTGTGGCATTTTGTTGACCTGGCTACCTCCACTTGGGATAGGATTTCCACAGCAATAGCATATTGTTAGTCGGAAGCTGTTTTGGCCCCAGGGCGTCTCCGGGCTGTGTTCTTGGGGTTGAACTCTTGCTAGCAAAACCGCCGGGATGAGGGAAGGGCTCAGACTGTGCCTGGGCCCTGTAGTCTCGTCCAGGTCAGTGTATGGCATTTCCTTCACCTTGCCACAGGCGCTGGTGAGCATGTCTGCACGTGGAGAAGGACTTCCTCGTGGGAAGCCGGTTTCTGTCAAAAGGGTCCCAGTGCTGTGTTCCTCTCTTTTCACTCCTGCTGCCAGAAGCCCAGGAAGGAGGGGAAGTCTTACAACATGGCTGGGCACTGGGGTTTCTTCCAGAGAAGGGGATGGCATTTGCTTTCCCTTGCCACCAGCCCTTGGGATACGGTCTGCACCTCAGGAAAGCTGTTTCCGTGGGAAGCCGGCTTTCTGCCCAACGGGCCTCAGGACCGTGGGCCTCGGGGGTCCCTCCGGCTCCCCAGAGCACAGGGACGAGGTGAGGGGCTTAGACCATGCCTGGGCCATGTTGTTTCTTCCACCTGGGTGTGTGGCATTTTGTTGACCTGGTTACCCCCACTTGGGATAGGATTTCCACAGCAAGAGCATATTGTTAGTCGGAAGCCGTTTGGGCCCCAGGGGGTCTCCGTGCTGTGTTCCTTGGGGATGAACTCCTGCTACCAAAACCTCCGGGATGTGGGTAGGTCTCAGACTGTGCCTGGGCCCTGTGGTCTCTTCCAGGTCAGTGTATGGCATTTCCTTCACCTTGCCACAGGCACTGGGGAGCATGTCTGCACGTGGAGAAGGACTTCCTCGTGGGAAGCCAGTTTCCATCAAACGGGTCCCAGTGCTGTGCTCCTCTCTTTTCACTCCTGCTACCATAAGCCCAGGGAGGAGGGGAGGGCTTAGAACATGGCTGGGCACTGGGGTTTCTTCCAGAGAAGGGGATGGCATTTGCTTTCCCTTGCCACCAGCCCTTGGGATAGGGTCTGCACCTCAGGAAAGCTGTTTCCGTGGGAAGCCGGCTTTCTGCCCAACGGGCCTCAGGGCCGTGTGCCTCGGGGGGTCCCTCCGGCTCCCCAAAGCACAGGGACGAGGTGAGGGGCTTAGACCATGCCTGGGCCATGTTGTTTCTTCCACTTGGTTGTGTGGCATTTTATTGACCTGGCTACCCCCACTTGGGATAGGATTTCCACAGCAAGAGCATATTGTTAGTCATAAGCCCTTTGGCCCCAGGGGGTCTCCGGTCTGTGTTCCTTGGGGTTGAACTCCTGCTAGCAAAACCGCCGGGATGAGGGAAGGGCTCAGACTGTGCCTGGGCCCTGTGGTCTCTTCCAGGTCAGTGTATGGCATTTCCTTCACCTTGCCACAGGCACTGGGGAGCATGTCTGCACGTGGAGAAGGACTAACTCGTGGGAAGCCGGTTTCTGTCAAACGGGTCCCTGTGCTGTGCTCCTCTCTTTTCACTCCTGCTACCATAAGCCCAAGGAGGAGGGGAGGGCTTAGAACATGGCTGGGCACTGGGGTTTCTTCCAGAGAAGGGGATGGCATTTGCTTTCCCTTGCCACCAGCCCTTGGGATAGGTTCTGCACCTCAGGAGAGCTGTTTCCGTGGGAAGCCGGGTTTCTGCGCAACGGGCCTCAGGGCCGTGTGCCTCGGGGGTCCCTCCGGCTCCCCAGAGAACAGGGACGAGGTGAGGGGCTTAGACCATGCCTGGGCCATGTTGTCTCTTTCACCTGGGTGTGTGGCATTTTGTTGACCTGGCTACCCCCACTTGGGATAGGATTTCAACAGCAAGAGCATATTGTTAGTCGGAAGCCGTTTTGGCCCCAGGGGGTCTCAGGGCTGTGTTTTGGGGGTTGAACTCCTGCTAGCAAAACCGCCGGGATGAGAGAAGGGCTCAGACTGTGCCTGGGCCCTGTGGTCTCTTCCAGGTCAGTGTATGGCATTTCCTTCACCTTGCCACAGGCACTGGGGAGCATGTCTGCACGTGGAGAAGGACTTCCTCGTGGGAAGCCGGTTTCTGTCAAACGGGTCCCAGTGCTGTGCCCTTCTCTTTTCACTCCTGCTGCCAGAAGCCCAGGGAGGAGGGGAGAGCTTACAACATGGCTGGGCAATGGGGTTTCTTCCAGAGAAGGGGATGGCATTTGCTTTCCCTTGCCACCACCCCTTGGGATAGGGTCTGCACCTCAGGAAAGCTGTTTCCGTGGGAAGCCGGCTTTCTGCCCAACGGGCCTCCAGGCCGTATGCCTCGGGGGTCCCTCCGGCTCCCCAGAGCACAGGGACGAGGTGAGGGGCTTAGACCATGCCTGGGCCATGTTGTTTCTTCCACCTCGGTGTGTGGCATTTTGTTGACCTGGCTACCCCCACTTGGGTTTAGATTTCCACAGCAAGAACATATTATTACTCGGAAGCCGTTTGGGCCCCAGAGGGTCTCCGGACTGTGTTCCTTGCGGTTGAACTCTTGCTAGCAAAACCGCCGGGATGAGGGAAGGGCTCAGACTGTGCCTGGGCCCTGTCGTCTCTTCCAGGTCAGTGTATGGCATTTCCTTCACCTTGCCACAGGCACTGGGGAGCATGTCCGCACGTGGAGAATGACTTCCTCGTGGGAAGCCTGTTTCTGTCAACCGGGTCCCAGTGCTGTGCTCCTCTCTTTTCACTCCAGCTGCCAGAAGCCCAGGGAGGAGGGGAGGGCTTAGAACATGGCTGGGCACTGGGGTTTCTTCCAGAGAAGTGGATGGCATTTATTTTCCCTTGCCTCCAGCCCTTGGGATAGGGTCTGCAACTCAGGAAAGCTGTTTCCGTGGGAAGCCGGCTTCCTGCCAACGGGCCTCAGGGCCGTTGGCCTCGGGGTCACTCCGGCTCCCCAGAGCACAGGGACGAGGTGAGGGGCTTAGGCCATGCCTGGGCCATATTGTCTCTTCCACCTGGGTGTGTGGCATTTTGTTGACCTGGCTACCTCCACTTGGGATAGGATTTCCACAGCAAGAGCATATTGTTAGTCGGAAGCCGTTTTGGCCCCAGGGGGTCTCCGGTCTGTGTTCCTTGGTGTTGAACTCCTGCTAGCAAAACCACCGTGATGAGGGAAGGGCTCAGACTGTGCCTGGGCCCTGTGGTCTCTTCCAGGTCAGTGTATGGCATTTCCTTCACCTTGCCACAGGCACTGGGGAGCATGTCTGCACGTGGAGAAGGACTTCCTCGTGGGAAGCCGGTTTCTGTCAAACGGGTCCCAGTGCTGTGCTCCTATCTTTTCACTCCTGCTGCCAGAAGCCCAGGGAGGAGGGGAGGACTTTCAACATGGCTGGGCACTGGGGTTTCTTCCAGAGAAGGGGATGGCATTTGCTTTCCCTTGCCACCAGCCCTTGGGATAGGGTCTGCAACTCAGGAAAGCTGTTTCCGTGGGAAGCCGGCTTTCTACAAAACGGGCCTCAGGGCCATGGTGCTTCGGGGTCCCTCCGGCTCCCCAGAGCACAGGGACAAGGTGAGGGGCTTCGACCATGCCTGGGCCATGTTGTCTCTTCCACCTGGGTGTGTGGCATTTTGTTGACCTGGCTACCTCCACTTGGGATAGGATTTCAACAGCAAGAGCATATTGTTAGTCCGAAGCCATTTGGGCCCCAGGGGGTCTCCGGTCTGTGTTCCTTGGGGTTGAACTCCTGCTAGCAAAACCGCCGGGATGAGGGAAGGGCTCAGACTGTGCCTCGGCCCTGTGGTCTCTTCCAGGTCAGTGTATGGCATTTCCTTCACCTTGCCACAGGCACTGGGGAGCATGTCTGCACGTGGAGAAGGACTTCCTCGTGGGAGGCCGGTTTCTGTCCAACGGGTCCCAGTGCTGTGCTCCTCTCTTTTCATTCCTGCTGCCAGAAGCCCGGGGAGGAGGGGAGGGCTTACAACATGGCTGGGCACTGGGGTTTCTTCCACAGAAGGGGATGGCATTTGCTTTCCCTTTCCACCAGCCCTTGGGATAGGGTCTGCACCTCAGGAAAGCTGTTTCCGTGGGAAACTGGCTTTCTGCCTAACGGGCTTCAGGGCCGTGGGCCTCGGGGGTCCCTCCGGCTCCCCAAAGCACAGGGAGGAGGTGAGGGGCTTAGACCATGCCTGGGCCATATTGTTTCTTCCACCTGGGTGTTTAGCAGTTTGTTGACCTGGCTACCCCACTTGCGGTAGGTTTTCCACAGCAAGAGCATATTGTTCATCGAAAGCCGTTTGGGCCCCAGGGGGTCTCCGGGCTGTGTTCCTTGAGGTTGAACTCCTGCTAGCAAAACCGCCGGGATGACAGAAGGGCTCAGACTGTGCCTGGGCCCTGTGGTCTCTTCCAGGTCAGTGTATGGCATTTCCTTCACCTTGCCACAGGCACTGGGGAGCATGTCTGCACGTGGAGAAGGACTTCCTCGTGGGAAGCCGGTTTCTGTCAAACGGTCCCACTGCTGTACTCCTCTCTTTTCACTCCCGCTGCCATTAGCCCAGGGAGGAGGGGAGGGCTTAGAACATGGCTGGGCACTGGGGTTTCTTCCAGAGAAGGGGATGGCATTTGCTTTCCCTTGCCACCAGCCCTTGGGAGAGGGTCTGCACCTCAGGAAAGCTGTTTCCGTGGGAGGACCGGCTTCCTGCCCAACGGGCCTCAGGGCCGTGGCCCTCGGGGTTCCCTCCGGCTCCCCAGAGCACAGGGACGAGGTGACGGCTTAGACCATGCCTGGGCCATGTTGTTTCTTCCACCTGGGTGTGTGGCATTTTATTGACCTGGCTACCCCCACTTGGGATAGGATTTCCACAGCAAGAGTATATTGTTAGTTGGAAGACGTTTTGGCCCCAGGGGGTCTCTGGGCTGTGTTCGTTGGGGTTGAACTCCTGCTAGCAAAACCGCCGGGATGAGGGAAGGGCTCAGACTGTGCCTGGGCCCTGTGGTTTATTCCAGGTCAGTGTATGGCATTTCCTTCACCTTGCCACAGGCAATGGGGAGCATGTCTGCACGTGGAGAAGGACTTCCTCGTGGGAGGCCGGTTTCTGTCAAACGGGTCCCAGTGCTGTGCATCTCTCTTTTCACTCCTGCTGCCAGAAGCCCAGGGAGGAGGGGAGGGCTTAGAACATGGCTGGGCACTGGGGTTTCTTCCAGATAAGGGGAAGGCATTTGCTTTCCCTTGACACCAGCCCTTGGGATACGGTCTGCACCTCAGGAAAGCTGTTTCCGTGGGAAACCGGCTTTCTGCCCAACGGGCCTCAGGGCCATGGTGCTTCGGGGTCCGTCCGGCTCCCCAGAGCACAGGGACGAGGTGAGGGGCTTAGGCCTTGCCTGGGCCATGTTGTCTCTTCCACCAGGGTGTGTGGCATTTTGTTGACCTGGCTACCTCCACTTGGGATAGGATTTCCACAGCAAGAGCATATTGTTAGTCATAAGCCCTTTGGCCCCAGGGGGTCTCCGGTCTGTGTTCCTTGGTGTTGAACTCCTGCTAGCAAAACCACCGGGATGAGGGAAGGGCTCAGACTGTGCCTGGGCCCTGTGGTCTCTTCCAGGTCAGTGTATGGCATTTCCTTCACCTTGCCACAGGCACTGGGGAGCATGTCTGCACGTGGAGAAGGACTTCCTCGTGGGAAGCCGGTTTCTGTCAAACGGGTCCCAGTGCTGTGCTCCTCTCTTTTCACTCCTGCTGCCAGAAGCCCAGGGAGGAGGGGAGGACTTTCAACATGGCTGGGCACTGGGGTCTTCCCGAGAAGGGGATGGCATTTGCTTTCCCTTGCCACCAGCCCTTGGGATAGGGTCTGCACCTCAGGAAAGATGTTTCCGTGGGAAGCCGGCTTTCTGCCCAACGGGCCTCAGGGCCGTGGGCCTCGGGGGTCCCTCCGGCTCCCCAGAGCACAGGGACGAGGTGAGGGGCTTAGGCCATGCCTGGGCCATGTTGTCTCTTCCACCTGGGTGTGTGGCATTTTGTTGACCTGGCTACCTCCACTTGGGATAGGATTTCCACAGCAATAGCATATTGTTAGTCGGAAGCTGTTTTGGCCCCAGGGCGTCTCCGGGCTGTGTTCTTGGGGTTGAACTCCTGCTAGCAAAACCCCTGGGATGAGGGAAGGGCTCAGACTGTGCCTGGGCCCTGTAGTCTAGTCCAGGTCAGTGTATGGCATTTCCTTCACCTTGCCACAGGCGCTGGTGAGCATGTCTGCACGTGGAGAAGGACTTCCTCGTGGGAAGCCGGTTTCTGTCAAAAGGGTCCCAGTGCTGTGTTCCTCTCTTTTCACTCCTGCTGCCAGAAGCCCAGGAAGAAGGGGAAGGCTTACAACATGGCTGGGCACTGGGGTTTCTTCCAGAGAAGGGGATGGCATTTGCTTTCCCTTGCCACCAGCCCTTGGGATACGGTCTGCACCTCAGGAAAGCTGTTTCCGTGGGAAGCCGGCTTTCTGCCCAACGGGCCTCAGGACCGTGGGCCTCGGGGGTCCCTCCGGCTCCCCAGAGCACAGGGACGAGGTGAGGGGCTTAGACCATGCCTGGGCCATGTTGTTTCTTCCACCTGGGTGTGTGGCATTTTGTTGACCTGGTTACCCCCACTTGGGATAGGATTTCCACAGCAAGAGCATATTGTTAGTCGGAAGCCGTTTGGGCCCCAGGGGGTCTCCGTGCTGTGTTCCTTGGGGATGAACTCCTGCTACCAAAACCTCCGGGATGAGGGTAGGTCTCAGACTGTGCCTGGGCCCTGTGGTCTCTTCCAGGTCAGTGTATGGCATTTCCTTCACCTTGCCACAGGCACTGGGGAGCATGTCTGCACGTGGAGAAGGACTTCCTCGTGGGAAGCCAGTTTCCATCAAACGGGTCCCAGTGCTGTGCTCCTCTCTTTTCACTCCTGCTACCATAAGCCCAGGGATGAGGGGAGGGCTTAGAACATGGCTGGGCACTGGGGTTTCTTCCAGAGAAGGGGATGGCATTTGCTTTCCCTTGCCACCAGCCCTTGGGATAGGGTCTGCACCTCAGGAAAGCTGTTTCCGTGGGAAGCCGGCTTTCTGCCCAACGGGCCTCCGGGCCGTGTGCCTCGGGGGTCCCTCCGGCTCCCCAAAGCACAGGGACGAGGTGAGGGGCTTAGACCATGCCTGGGCCATGTTGTTTCTTCCACTTGGTTGTGTGGCATTTTATTGACCTGGCTACCCCCACTTGGGATAGGATTTCCACAGCAAGAGCATATTGTTAGTCATAAGCCCTTTGGCCCCAGGGGGTCTCCGGTCTGTGTTCCTTGGGGTTGAACTCCTGCTAGCAAAACCGCCGGGATGAGGGAAGGGCTCAGACTGTGCCTGGGCCCTGTGGTCTCTTCCAGGTCAGTGTATGGCATTTCCTTCACCTTGCCACAGGCACTGGGGAGAATGTCTGCACGTGGAGAATGACTAACTCGTGGGAAGCCGGTTTCTGTCAAACGGGTCCCTGTGCTGTGCTCCTCTCTTTTCACTCCTGCTACCATTAGCCCAGGGAGGAGGGGAGGGCTTAGAACATGGCTGGGCACTGGGGTTTCTTCCAGAGAAGGGGATGGCATTTGCTTTCCCTTGCCACCAGCCCTTGGGAGAGGGTCTGCACCTCAGGAAAGCTGTTTCCGTGGGAGGCCGGCTTCCTGCCCAACGGGCCTCAGGGCCGTGGCCCTCGGGGTTCCCTCCGGCTCCCCAGAGCACAGGGACGAGGAGACGGGCTTAGACCATGCCTGGGCCATGTTGTTTCTTCCACCTGGGTGTGTGGCATTTTATTGACCTGGCTGCCCCCACTTGGGATAGGATTTCCACAGCAAGAGTATATTGTTAGTTGGAAGACGTTTTGGCCCCAGGGGGTCTCCGGGCTGTGTTCGTTGGGGTTGAACTCCTGCTAGCAAAACCGCCGGGATGAGGGAAGGGCTCAGACTGTGCCTGGGCCCTGTGGTCTCTTCCAGGTCAGTGTATGGCATTTCTTTCACCTTGCCACAGGCACTGGGGAGCATGTCTGCACGGGGAGAAGGACTTCCTCGTGGGAAGCCGGTTTCTGTCAAACGGGTCCCAGGGCTGTGCTCCTCTCTTTTCACTCCTGCTGCCAGAAGCCCAGGGAGGAGGGGAGGACTTTCAACATGGCTGGGCACTGGGGTTTCTTCCAGAGAAGGGGATGGCATTTGCTTTCCCTTGCCACCAGCCCTTGGAATAAGGTCTGCACCTCAGGAAAGCTGTTTCCGTGGGAAGCCGGCTTTCTGCCCAACGGGCCTCCGGGCCGTGTGCCTCGGGGGTCCCTCCGGCTCCCCAAAGCACAGGGACGAGGTGAGGGGCTTAGACCATGCCTGGGCCATGTTGTTTCTTCCACTTGGTTGTGTGGCATTTTCTTGACCTGGCTACCTCCACTTGGGATAGGATTTCCACAGCAAGAGCATATTGTTAGTCGGAAGCCGTTTGGGCCCCAGGGCGTCTCCGGTCTGTGTTCCTTGGGGTTGAACTCCTGCTAGCAAAACCGCCGGGATGAGGGAAGGGTTCAGACTGTGCCTGGGCCCTGTGGTCTCTTCCAGGTCAGTGTATGGCATTTCCTTCACCTTGCCACAGGCAATGGGGAGCATGTCTGCACGTGGAGAAGGACTTCCGCATGGGAAGCCGGTTTCTGTCAAACGGGTCCCAGTGCTGTGCTCCTCTCTTTTCACTCCTGCTACCAGAAGCCCAGGGAGGAGGGGAGGGCTTACAACATGGCTGGGAACTGGAGTTTCTTCCAGAGAAGGGCATGGCATTTGCTTTCTCTTGCTTCCAGCCCTTGGGAGAGGGTCTGAATCTCAGGAAAGCTGTTTCCGTGGGAGGCCGGCTTCCTGCCCAACGGGCCTCAGGGCCGTGGGCCTCGGGGGTCCCTCCGGCTCCCCAGAGCACAGGGACGAGGTGAGGGGCTTAGACCATGCCTGGGCCATGTTGTTTCTTCCACCTGGGTGTGTGGCATTTTGTTGACCTGGTTACCCCCACTTGGGATAGGATTTCCACACCATAGCATATTGTTAGTGGGAAGCTGTTTTGGCCCCAGGGGGTCTCCGGGCTGTGTTCTTGGGGTTGAACTCCTGCTAGCAAAATCACCGGGATGAGGGAAGGGCTCAGACTGTGCCTGGGCCCTGTGGTCTCTTCCAGGTCAGTGTATGGCATTTCCTTCAGCTTGCCACAGGCACTGGGGAGCATGTCTGCACGTGGAGAAGGACTTCCTCGTGGGAAGCCGGTTTCTGTCAAAAGGGTCCCAGTGCTGTGCTCCTCTCTTTCAGTCCTGCTGCCAGAAGCCCAGGAAGGAGGGGAAGGCTTACAACATGGCTGGGCACTGGGGTTTCTTCCAGAGAAGGGGATGGCATTTGCTTTCCCTTGCCACCAGCCCTTGGGATACGGTCTGCACCTCAGGAAAGCTGTTTCCGTGGGAAGCCGGCTTTCTGCCCAACGGGCCTCAGGACCGTGGGCCTCGGGGGTCCCTCCGGCTCCCCAGAGCACAGGGACGAGGTGAGGGGCTTAGACCATGCCTGGGCCATGTTGTTTCTTCCACTTGGTTGTGTGGCATTTTCTTGACCTGGCTACCTCCACTTGGGATAGGATTTCCACAGCAAGAGCATATTGGTAGTCGGAAGCCGTTTGGGCCCCAGGGCGTCTCCGGTCTGTGTTCCTTGGGGTTGAACTCCTGCTAGCAAAACCGCCAGGATGAGGGAAGGGTTCAGACTGTGCCTGGGCCCTGTGGTCTCTTCCAGGTCAGTGTATGGCATTTCCTTCACCTTGCCACGGGTAATGGGGAGCATGTCTGCACGTGGAGAAGGACTTCCGCATGGGAAGCCGGTTTCTGTCAAACGGGTCCCTGTGCTGTGCTCCTCTCTTTTCACTCCTGCTACCAGAAGCCCAGGGAGGAGGGGAGGGCTTACAACATGGCTGGGCACTGGGGTTTCTTCCAGAGAAGGGGATGGCATTTGCTTTCCCTTGCCACCAGCCCTTGGGATAGGGTCTGCACCTCAGGAAAGCTGTTTCCTTGGGAAACCGGCTTTCTGCCAACGGGCCTCAGAGCCATTGGTCTCGAGGTCCCTCAGGCTCCCCAGAGCACAGGGACGAGGTGAGGGGCTTAAACCATGCCTGGGCCATGTTGTTTCTTCCACTTGGTTGTGTGGCATTTTGTTGACCTGGCTACCCCCACTTGGGATAGGATTTCCACAACAAGAGCATATTGTTAGTCGGAAGCAATTTGGGCCCCAGGGGGTCTCTGGGCTGTATTCTTGGGGTTGAACTTCTGCTAGCAAAACCACCAGGATGAGGGAAGGGCTCATACTGTGTCTGGGCCCTGTGGTCTCTTCCAGGTCAGTGTATGGCATTTCCTTCACCTTGCCACAGGCACTGGGGAGCATTTCTGCACTTGGAGAAGGACTTCCTCGTGGGAGGCCGGTTTCTGTCAAACGGGTCCCAGTGCTGTGCTCCTCTCTTTTCATTCCTGCTGCCAGAAGCCCAGGGAGGATGGGAGGGCTTAGAACATGGCTGGGCACTGTGGTTTCTTCCAGAGAAGGGGATGGCATTTGCTTTCCCTTGCCACCAGCCCTTGGGATAGGGTCTGCACCTCAGGAAAGCTGTTTCCGTGGGACACCGGCTTTCTGCCTAACGGGCCTCAGGGCCGTGGGCCTCGGGGGTCCCTCCGGCTCCCCAAAGCACAGGGACGAGGTGAGGGGCTTAGACCATGCCAGGGCCTTATTGTTTCTTCCACCTGGGTGTTTAGCAGTTTGTTGACCTGGCTACCCCACTTGGGGTAGGTTTTCCACAGCAAGAGCATATTGTTCATCGAAAGCTGTTTGGGCTCCAGGGGGTCTCCGGGTTGTGTTCGTTGGGGTTGAACTCCTGCTAGCAAAATCGCCGGGATGAGGGAAGGGCTCAGACTGTGCCTGGGCCCTGTGCTCTCTTCCAGGTCAGGGTATGGCATTTCCTTCACCTTGCCACAGGCACTGGGGAGCATGTCTGCACGTGGAGAAGGACTTCCTCGTGGGAAGCCGGTTTCTGTCAAACGGGTCCCAGTGCTGTGCTCCTCTCTTTTCACTCCTGCTGCCAGAAGCCCAGGGAGGAGGGGAGGACTTTCAACATGGCTGGGCACTGGGGTTTCTTCCAGAGAAGGGGATGGCATTTGCTTTCCCTTGCCACCAGCCCTTGGTATAGGGTCTGCACCTCAGGAAACTGTTTCCGTGGGAAGCCGGCTTTCTGCCCAACGGGCCTCAGGGCCGTGGGCCTCGGGGGTCCCTCCGGCTCCCCAAAGCACAGGGACGAGGTGAGGGGCTTAGACCATGCCAGGGCCATATTGTTTCTTCCACCTGGGTGTTTAGCAGTTTGTTAACCTGGCTACCCCACTTGTGGTAGGTTTTCCACAGCAAGAGCATATTGTTCATCGAAAGCCGTTTGGGCCCCAGGGGGTCTCCGGGTTGTGTTCGTTGGGGTTGAACTCCTGCTAGCAAAACCGTGGGGATGAGGGAAGGGCTCAGACTGTGCCTGGGCCCTGTGGTCTCTTCCATGTCAGGTTATGGTATTTCCTTCACCTTGCCACAGGCACTGGGGAGCATGTCTGCACGTGGAGAAGGACTTCCGCGTGGGAAGCCGGTTTCTGTCAAACGGGTCCCAGTGCTGTGCTCCTCTCTTTTCAATCCTGTTGCCAGAAGCCCAGGGAGGAGGGGAGGACTTTCAACATGGCTGGGCACTGGGGTTTCTTCCAGAGAAGGGGATGGCATTTGCTTTCCCTTGCCACCAGCCCTTGGTATAGGGTCTGCACCTCAGGAAACTGTTTCCGTGGGAAGCCGGATTTCTGCCCAACGGGCCTCAGGGCCGTGGGCCTCGGGGGTCCCTCTGGCTCCCCAGAGCACAGGGAAAAGGTGACGGGCTTAGACCATGCCTGGGCCATGTTGTTTCTTCCACCTGGGTGTGTGGCATTTTGTTGACCTGGCTACCCCCACTTGCGATAGGATTTCCACAGCAAGAGCATATTGTTAGTCGGAAGCTGTTTGGGCCCCAGGGGGTCTCCGGGTTGTGTTCCTTGGGGTTGAACTCCTGCTAGCAAAACCGCCGGGATGAGGGAAGGGCTCAGACTGTGCCTGGGCCCTGTGGTCTCTTCCATGTCAGGTTATGGCATTTCCTTCACCTTGCCACAGGCACTGGGGAGCATGTCTGCACGTGGAGAAGGACTTCCTCGTGGGAAGCCGGTTTCTGTCAAAAGGGTCCCAGTGCTGTGCTCCTCTCTTTTCACTCCTGCTGCCAGAAGCCCAGGGAGGAGGGGAGGACTTTCAACATGGCTGGGCACTGGGGTTTCTTCCAGAGAAGGGGATGGCATTTGCTTTCCCTTGCCACCAGCCCTTGGTATAGGGTCTGCACCTCAGGAAACTGTTTCCGTGGGAAGCCGGATTTCTGCCCAACGGGCCTCAGGGCCGTGGGCCTCGGGGGTCCCTCTGGCTCCCCAGAGCACAGGGACAATGTGACGGGCTTAGACCATGCCTGGGCCATGTTGTTTCTTCCACCTGGGTGTGTGGCATTTTGTTGACCTGGTTACCCCCACTTGGGATAGGATTTCCACAGCAAGAGCATATTGTTAGTCGGAAGCCGTTTGGGCCCCAAGGGGTCTCCGTGCTGTGTCCTTTGGGGATGAACTCCTGCTAGCATAACTGCCGGGATGAGGGAAGGGCTCAGACTGTGCCTGGGCCCTGTGGTCTCTTCCAGGTCAGTGTATGGCATTTCCTTCACCTTGCCACAGGCACTGGGGAGCATGTCTGCACGTGGAGAAGGACTTCCTCGTGGGAAGCCGGTTTCTGTCAAAAGGGTCCCAGTGCTGTGCTCCTCTCTTTTCACTCCTGCTGCCAGAAGCCCAGGAAGGAGGGGAAGGCTTACAACATGGCTGGGCACTGGGGTTTCTTCCAGAGAAGGGGATGGCATTTGCTTTCCCTTGCCACCAGCCCTTGGGATAGGGTCTGCAGCTCAGGAAAGCTGTTTCCGTGGGAAGCCGGCTTTCTGCCCAACGGGCCTCCGGGCCGTGGGCCTCGGGGGTCCCTCCGGCTCCCCAGAGCACAGGGACGAGGTGAGGGGCTTAGACCATGCCTGGGCCATGTTGTTTCTTCCACCTGGGTGTGTGGCATTTCGTTGACCTGGTTACCCCCACTTGGGATAGGATTTCCACAGCAAGAGCATATTGTTAGTCGGAAGCCGTTTGGGCCCCAGGGGGTCTCTGTGCTGTGTTTCTTGGGGATGAACTCCTGCTAGCAAAACCGCCGGGATGAGGGAAGGGCTCAGACTGTGCCTGGGCCCTGTAGTCTCTTCCAGGTCAGTGTATGGCATTTCCTTCACATTGCCACAGGCACTGGGGAGCATGTCTGCACGTGGAGAAGGACTTCCTCGTGGGAAGCCGGTTTCTGTCAAACGGGTCCCTGTGCTGTGCTCCTCTCTTTTCACTCCTGCTACCATAAGCCCAGGGAGGAGGTGAGGGCTTAGAACATGGCTGGGCACTGGGGTTTCTTCCAGAGAAGGGGATGGCATTTGCTTTCCCTTGCCACCAGCCCTTGGAATAAGGTCTGCACCTCAGGAAAGCTGTTTCCGTGGGAAGCCGGCTTTCTGCCCAACGGGCCTCCGGGCCGTGTGCCTCGGGGGTCCCTCCGGCTCCCCAAAGCACAGGGACGAGGTGAGGGGCTTAGACCATGCCTGGGCCATGTTGTTTCTTCCACTTGGTTGTGTGGCATTTTCTTGACCTGGCTACCTCCACTTGGGATAGGATTTCCACAGCAAGAGCATATTGTTAGTCGGAAGCCGTTTGGGCCCCAGGGCGTCTCCGGTCTGTGTTCCTTGGGGTTGAACTCCTGCTAGCAAAACCGCCGGGATGAGGGAAGGGTTCAGACTGTGCCTGGGCCCTGTGGTCTCTTCCAGGTCAGTGTATGGCATTTCCTTCACCTTGCCACAGGCAATGGGGAGCATGTCTGCACGTGGAGAAGGACTTCCGCATGGGAAGCCGGTTTCTGTCAAACGGGTCCCAGTGCTGTGCTCCTCTCTTTTCACTCCTGCTACCAGAAGCCCAGGGAGGAGGGGAGGGCTTACAACATGGCTGGGAACTGGAGTTTCTTCCAGAGAAGGGCATGGCATTTGCTTTCTCTTGCTTCCAGCCCTTGGGAGAGGGTCTGAATCTCAGGAAAGCTGTTTCCGTGGGAGGCCGGCTTCCTGCCCAACGGGCCTCAGGGCCGTGGGCCTCGGGGGTCCCTCCGGCTCCCCAGAGCACAGGGACGAGGTGAGGGGCTTAGACCATGCCTGGGCCATGTTGTTTCTTCCACCTGGGTGTGTGGCATTTTGTTGACCTGGTTACCCCCACTTGGGATAGGATTTCCACACCATAGCATATTGTTAGTGGGAAGCTGTTTTGGCCCCAGGGGGTCTCCGGGCTGTGTTCTTGGGGTTGAACTCCTGCTAGCAAAATCACCGGGATGAGGGAAGGGCTCAGACTGTGCCTGGGCCCTGTGGTCTCTTCCAGGTCAGTGTATGGCATTTCCTTCAGCTTGCCACAGGCACTGGGGAGCATGTCTGCACGTGGAGAAGGACTTCCTCGTGGGAAGCCGGTTTCTGTCAAAAGGGTCCCAGTGCTGTGCTCCTCTCTTTCAGTCCTGCTGCCAGAAGCCCAGGAAGGAGGGGAAGGCTTACAACATGGCTGGGCACTGGGGTTTCTTCCAGAGAAGGGGATGGCATTTGCTTTCCCTTGCCACCAGCCCTTGGGATACGGTCTGCACCTCAGGAAAGCTGTTTCCGTGGGAAGCCGGCTTTCTGCCCAACGGGCCTCAGGACCGTGGGCCTCGGGGGTCCCTCCGGCTCCCCAGAGCACAGGGACGAGGTGAGGGGCTTAGACCATGCCTGGGCCATGTTGTTTCTTCCACTTGGTTGTGTGGCATTTTCTTGACCTGGCTACCTCCACTTGGGATAGGATTTCCACAGCAAGAGCATATTGGTAGTCGGAAGCCGTTTGGGCCCCAGGGCGTCTCCGGTCTGTGTTCCTTGGGGTTGAACTCCTGCTAGCAAAACCGCCAGGATGAGGGAAGGGTTCAGACTGTGCCTGGGCCCTGTGGTCTCTTCCAGGTCAGTGTATGGCATTTCCTTCACCTTGCCACGGGTAATGGGGAGCATGTCTGCACGTGGAGAAGGACTTCCGCATGGGAAGCCGGTTTCTGTCAAACGGGTCCCTGTGCTGTGCTCCTCTCTTTTCACTCCTGCTACCAGAAGCCCAGGGAGGAGGGGAGGGCTTACAACATGGCTGGGCACTGGGGTTTCTTCCAGAGAAGGGGATGGCATTTGCTTTCCCTTGCCACCAGCCCTTGGGATAGGGTCTGCACCTCAGGAAAGCTGTTTCCTTGGGAAACCGGCTTTCTGCCAACGGGCCTCAGAGCCATTGGTCTCGAGGTCCCTCAGGCTCCCCAGAGCACAGGGACGAGGTGAGGGGCTTAAACCATGCCTGGGCCATGTTGTTTCTTCCACTTGGTTGTGTGGCATTTTGTTGACCTGGCTACCCCCACTTGGGATAGGATTTCCACAACAAGAGCATATTGTTAGTCGGAAGCAATTTGGGCCCCAGGGGGTCTCTGGGCTGTATTCTTGGGGTTGAACTTCTGCTAGCAAAACCACCAGGATGAGGGAAGGGCTCATACTGTGTCTGGGCCCTGTGGTCTCTTCCAGGTCAGTGTATGGCATTTCCTTCACCTTGCCACAGGCACTGGGGAGCATTTCTGCACTTGGAGAAGGACTTCCTCGTGGGAGGCCGGTTTCTGTCAAACGGGTCCCAGTGCTGTGCTCCTCTCTTTTCATTCCTGCTGCCAGAAGCCCAGGGAGGATGGGAGGGCTTAGAACATGGCTGGGCACTGTGGTTTCTTCCAGAGAAGGGGATGGCATTTGCTTTCCCTTGCCACCAGCCCTTGGGATAGGGTCTGCACCTCAGGAAAGCTGTTTCCGTGGGACACCGGCTTTCTGCCTAACGGGCCTCAGGGCCGTGGGCCTCGGGGGTCCCTCCGGCTCCCCAAAGCACAGGGACGAGGTGAGGGGCTTAGACCATGCCAGGGCCTTATTGTTTCTTCCACCTGGGTGTTTAGCAGTTTGTTGACCTGGCTACCCCACTTGGGGTAGGTTTTCCACAGCAAGAGCATATTGTTCATCGAAAGCTGTTTGGGCTCCAGGGGGTCTCCGGGTTGTGTTCGTTGGGGTTGAACTCCTGCTAGCAAAATCGCCGGGATGAGGGAAGGGCTCAGACTGTGCCTGGGCCCTGTGCTCTCTTCCAGGTCAGGGTATGGCATTTCCTTCACCTTGCCACAGGCACTGGGGAGCATGTCTGCACGTGGAGAAGGACTTCCTCGTGGGAAGCCGGTTTCTGTCAAACGGGTCCCAGTGCTGTGCTCCTCTCTTTTCACTCCTGCTGCCAGAAGCCCAGGGAGGAGGGGAGGACTTTCAACATGGCTGGGCACTGGGGTTTCTTCCAGAGAAGGGGATGGCATTTGCTTTCCCTTGCCACCAGCCCTTGGTATAGGGTCTGCACCTCAGGAAACTGTTTCCGTGGGAAGCCGGCTTTCTGCCCAACGGGCCTCAGGGCCGTGGGCCTCGGGGGTCCCTCCGGCTCCCCAAAGCACAGGGACGAGGTGAGGGGCTTAGACCATGCCAGGGCCATATTGTTTCTTCCACCTGGGTGTTTAGCAGTTTGTTAACCTGGCTACCCCACTTGTGGTAGGTTTTCCACAGCAAGAGCATATTGTTCATCGAAAGCCGTTTGGGCCCCAGGGGGTCTCCGGGTTGTGTTCGTTGGGGTTGAACTCCTGCTAGCAAAACCGTGGGGATGAGGGAAGGGCTCAGACTGTGCCTGGGCCCTGTGGTCTCTTCCATGTCAGGTTATGGTATTTCCTTCACCTTGCCACAGGCACTGGGGAGCATGTCTGCACGTGGAGAAGGACTTCCGCGTGGGAAGCCGGTTTCTGTCAAACGGGTCCCAGTGCTGTGCTCCTCTCTTTTCAATCCTGTTGCCAGAAGCCCAGGGAGGAGGGGAGGACTTTCAACATGGCTGGGCACTGGGGTTTCTTCCAGAGAAGGGGATGGCATTTGCTTTCCCTTGCCACCAGCCCTTGGTATAGGGTCTGCACCTCAGGAAACTGTTTCCGTGGGAAGCCGGATTTCTGCCCAACGGGCCTCAGGGCCGTGGGCCTCGGGGGTCCCTCTGGCTCCCCAGAGCACAGGGAAAAGGTGACGGGCTTAGACCATGCCTGGGCCATGTTGTTTCTTCCACCTGGGTGTGTGGCATTTTGTTGACCTGGCTACCCCCACTTGCGATAGGATTTCCACAGCAAGAGCATATTGTTAGTCGGAAGCTGTTTGGGCCCCAGGGGGTCTCCGGGTTGTGTTCCTTGGGGTTGAACTCCTGCTAGCAAAACCGCCGGGATGAGGGAAGGGCTCAGACTGTGCCTGGGCCCTGTGGTCTCTTCCATGTCAGGTTATGGCATTTCCTTCACCTTGCCACAGGCACTGGGGAGCATGTCTGCACGTGGAGAAGGACTTCCTCGTGGGAAGCCGGTTTCTGTCAAAAGGGTCCCAGTGCTGTGCTCCTCTCTTTTCACTCCTGCTGCCAGAAGCCCAGGGAGGAGGGGAGGACTTTCAACATGGCTGGGCACTGGGGTTTCTTCCAGAGAAGGGGATGGCATTTGCTTTCCCTTGCCACCAGCCCTTGGTATAGGGTCTGCACCTCAGGAAACTGTTTCCGTGGGAAGCCGGATTTCTGCCCAACGGGCCTCAGGGCCGTGGGCCTCGGGAGTCCCTCTGGCTCCCCAGAGCACAGGGACAATGTGACGGGCTTAGACCATGCCTGGGCCATGTTGTTTCTTCCACCTGGGTGTGTGGCATTTTGTTGACCTGGTTACCCCCACTTGGGATAGGATTTCCACAGCAAGAGCATATTGTTAGTCGGAAGCCGTTTGGGCCCCAAGGGGTCTCCGTGCTGTGTCCTTTGGGGATGAACTCCTGCTAGCATAACTGCCGGGATGAGGGAAGGGCTCAGACTGTGCCTGGGCCCTGTGGTCTCTTCCAGGTCAGTGTATGGCATTTCCTTCACCTTGCCACAGGCACTGGGGAGCATGTCTGCACGTGGAGAAGGACTTCCTCGTGGGAAGCCGGTTTCTGTCAAAAGGGTCCCAGTGCTGTGCTCCTCTCTTTTCACTCCTGCTGCCAGAAGCCCAGGAAGGAGGGGAAGGCTTACAACATGGCTGGGCACTGGGGTTTCTTCCAGAGAAGGGGATGGCATTTGCTTTCCCTTGCCACCAGCCCTTGGGATAGGGTCTGCAGCTCAGGAAAGCTGTTTCCGTGGGAAGCCGGCTTTCTGCCCAACGGGCCTCCGGGCCGTGGGCCTCGGGGGTCCCTCCGGCTCCCCAGAGCACAGGGACGAGGTGAGGGGCTTAGACCATGCCTGGGCCATGTTGTTTCTTCCACCTGGGTGTGTGGCATTTCGTTGACCTGGTTACCCCCACTTGGGATAGGATTTCCACAGCAAGAGCATATTGTTAGTCGGAAGCCGTTTGGGCCCCAGGGGGTCTCTGTGCTGTGTTTCTTGGGGATGAACTCCTGCTAGCAAAACCGCCGGGATGAGGGAAGGGCTCAGACTGTGCCTGGGCCCTGTAGTCTCTTCCAGGTCAGTGTATGGCATTTCCTTCACATTGCCACAGGCACTGGGGAGCATGTCTGCACGTGGAGAAGGACTTCCTCGTGGGAAGCCGGTTTCTGTCAAACGGGTCCCTGTGCTGTGCTCCTCTCTTTTCACTCCTGCTACCATAAGCCCAGGGAGGAGGTGAGGGCTTAGAACATGGCTGGGCACTGGGGTTTCTTCCAGAGAAGGGGATGGCATTTGCTTTCCCTTGCCACCAACCCTTGGGATAGGGTCTGCACCTCAGGAAACCTGTTTCCGTGGGAAGCCGGCTTTTTGCCCAACGGGCCTCAGGGCCATGGTGCTTCGGGGTCCCTCCGGCTCCCCAGAGCACAGGGACGAGGTGAGGGGCTTAGACCATGCCTGGGCCATGTTGTTTCTTCCACCTAGGTGAGTGGCATTTTGTTGACCTGGCTACCCCCACTTGCGATAGGATTTCCACAGCAAGAGCATATTGTTAGTCGGAAGCCGTTTGGGCCCCAGGGGGTCTCCGTGCTGTGTTCTTTGGGGATGAACTCCTGCTAGCATAACCGCCGGGATGAGGGAAGGGCTCAGACTGTGACTGGGCCCTGTGGTCTCTTCCAGGTCAGTGTATGGCATTTCCTTCACCTTGCCACAGGCACTGGGGAGCATGTCTGTACGTGGAGAAGGACTTCCTCGTGGGAAGCCTGTTTCTGTCAAACGGTCCCAGTGCTGTCCTCCTCTCTTTTCACTCCTGCTGCCATAAGCCCAGGGAGGAGGGGAGGGCTTAGAACATAGCTGGGCACTGGCGTTTCTTCCAGAGAAGTGGATGGCATTTGCTTTCCCTTGCCACCACCCCTTGGGATAGGGTCTGCACCTCAGGAAAGCTGTTTCCGTGGGAAGCCGGCTTTCTGCCTAACGGGTCTCAGGGCCCTGGGCCTCGGGGTCCCTCAGGCTCCCCAGAGCACAGGGACGAGGTGAGGGGCTTAGAACATGCCTGGGTCATGTTGTCTCTTCCGCCTGGGTGTGTGGCATTTTGTTGACCTGGCTACCCCCACTTGGGATAGTTTTTCCACAGCAAGAGTATATTGTTAGTTGGAAGCCGTTTTGGCCCCAGGGTGTCTCCGGGCTGTGTTCGTTGGGGTTGAACTCCTGCTAGCAAAACCTCCGGGATGAGGGTAGGTCTCAGACTGTGCCTGGGCCCTGTGGTCTCTTCCAGGTCAGTGTATGGCATTTCCTTCACCTTGCCACAGGCACTGGGGAGCATGTCTGCACGTGGAGAAGGACTTCCTCGTGGGAGGCCGGTTTCCATCAAACGAGTCCCAGTGCTGTGCTCCTCTCTTTTCCCTCCTGCTGCCAGAAGCCCAGGGAGGAGGGAAGGGCTTACAACATGGCTGGGCACTGGAGTTTCTTCCAGAGAAGGGCATGGCATTTGCTTTCCCTTGCCACCAGCCCTTGGGATAGGGTCTGCACCTCAGGAAAGCTGTTTCCGTGGGAAGCCGGCTTTCTGCCCAACGGGCCTCCGGGCCGTGTGCCTCGGGGGTCGCTCCGGCTCCCCAAAGCACAGGGACGAGGTAAGGGGCTTAGACCATTCCTGGGCCATGTTGTTTCTTCCACCTGGGTGTGTGGCATTTTGTTGACATGGCTACCCCCACTTGGGATTAGATTTCCACAGCAAGAACATATTGTTAGTCGGAAGAAATTTGGGCCCCAGGTGGTCTCCGGGCTGTGTTCGCTGGGGTTGAACTCCTGCTAGCAAAACCGCCGGGATGAGGGAAGGGCTCAGACTGTGCCTGGGCCCTGTAGTCTCTTCCAGGTCAGTGTATGGCATTTCCTTCACCTTGCCACAGGCACTGGGGAGCATGTCTGCACGTGGAGAAGGACTTCCTCGTGGGAAGCCGGTTTCTGTCAAACGGGTCCCAGTGCTGTGCTCCTCTCTTTTCACTCCTGCTGCCAGAAGCCCAGGGAGGAGGGGAGGGCTTAGAACATGGCTGGGCACTGCGGTTTCTTCCAGAGAAGGGGATGGCATTTGCTTTCCCTTGCCACCAGCCTTTGGGATAGGGTCTGCACCTCAGGAGAGCTGTTTCCGTGGGAAGCCGGGTCTCTGCTCAACGGGCATCAGGGCCGTGTGCCTCGGGGGTCCCTCCGGCTCCCCAGAGCACAGGGACGAGGTGAGGGGCTTAGACCATGCCTGGGCCATGTTGTCTCTTCCACCTGGGTGTGTGGCATTTTGTTGACCTGGCTACCCCCACTTGGGGTAGGATTTCCACAGCAAGAGCATATTGTTAGTCGGAAGCTGTTTGGGCCCCAGGGGGTCTCCGGGCTGTGTTCCTTGGTGTTGAACTCCTACTAACAAAACCGCCGGGATGAAGGAAGGGCTCAGACTGTGCCTGGGCCCTGTGGTCTCTTCCAGGTCAGGGTATGGCATTTCCTTCACCTTGCCACAGGCACTGGGGAGCATGTCTGCACGTGGAGAATGACTTCCTCGTGGGAAGCTTGTTTCTGTCAACTGGGTCCCAGGGCTGTGCTCCTCTCTTTTCACTCCAGCTGCCAGAAGCCCAGGGAGGAGGGGAGGGCTTAGAACATGGCTGGGCACTGGGGTTTCTTCCAGAGAAGTGGATGGCATTTGTTTTCCCTTGCCTCCAGCACTTGGGATAGGGTCTGCAACTCAGGAAAGCTGTTTCCGTGGGAAGCCGGCTTTCTGCCAACGGGCCTCAGGACCGTGGGCCTCGGGGGTCCCTCCGGCTCCCCAGAGCACAGGGACGAGGTGAGGGGCTTAGACCATGCCTGGGCCATGTTGTTTCTTCCACCTGGGTGTGTGGCATTTTGTTGACCTGGTTACCCCCACTTGGGATAGGATTTCCACAGCAATAGCATATTGTTAGTCGGAAGCTGTTTTGGCCCCAGGGGGTCTCTGGGCTGTGTTCTTGGGGTTGAACTCCTGCTAGCAAAACCACCGGGATGAGGGAAGGGCTCAGACTGTGCCTGGGCCCTGTAGTCTCGTCCAGGTCAGTGTATGGCATTTCCTTCACCTTGCCACAGGCACTGGGGAGCATGTCTGCACGTGGAGAAGGACTTCCTCGTGGGAAGCCGGTTTCTGTCAAAAGGGTCCCAGTGCTGTGCTCCTCTCTTTTCACTCCTGCTGCCAGAAGCCCAGGAAGGAGGGGAAGGCTTACAACATGGCTGGGCACTGGGGTTTCTTCCAGAGAAGGGGATGGCATTTGCTTTCCCTTGCCACCACCCTTGGGATAGGGTCTGCACCTCAGGAAAGCTGTTTCCGTGGGAAGCCGGCTTTTTGCCCAACGGGCCTCAGGACCGTGGGCCTCGGGGGTCCCTCCGGCTCCCCAGAGCACAGGGACGAGGTGAGGGGCTTAGACCATGCCTGGGCCATGTTGTTTCTTCCACCTGGGTGTGTGGCATTTTGTTGACCTGGTTACCCCCACTTGGGATAGGATTTCCACAGCAATAGCATATTGTTAGTCGGAAGCTGTTTTGGCCCCAGGGCGTCTCCGGGCTGTGTTCCTTGGGGATGAACACCTGCTAGCAAAACACCGGGATGTGGGAAGGGCTCATCCTGTGCCTGGCCCCTGTGGTCTTTTCCAGGTCAGTGTATGGCATTTCCTACACCTTGCCACAGGCACTGGGGAGCATGTCTGCACGTGGAGAAGGACTTCCTCGAGGGAAGCCTGTTTCTGTCAAACGGTCCCAGTGCTGTTCTCCTCTCTTTTCACTCCTGCTACCATAAGCCCAGAGAGGAGGGGAGGGCTTAGAACATGGCTGGGCACTGGGGTTTCTTCCAGAGAAGGGGATGGCATTTGCTTTCCCTTGCCACCAGCCCTTGGGATAGGGTCTGCACCTCAGGAAAGCTGTTTCCGTGGGAAGCCGGCTTACTGCCCAACGGGCCTCCGGGCCGTGGGCCTCGGGGGTCCCTCCGGCTCCCCAAAGCACAGGGACGAGGTGAGGGGCTTAGACCTTGCCTGGGCCATGTTGTTTCTTCCACTTGGTTGTGGGGCATTTTGTTGACCTGGCTACCCCCACTTGGGATAGGATTTCCACAGCAAGAGCATATTGTTATTCCGAAGCCGTTTGGGCCCCAGGGGGTCTCCGGTCTGTGTTCCTTGGGGTTGAACTCCTGCTAGCAAAACCGCCGGGATGACGGAAGGGCTCAGACTGTGCCTGGGCCCTGTGGTCTCTTCCAGGTCAGTGTATGGCATTTCCTTCACCTTGCCACAGGCACTGGGGAGCATGTCTGCACGTGGAGAATGACTAACTCGTGGGAAGCCGGTTTCTGTCAAACGGGTCCCTGTGCTGTGCTCCTCTCTTTTCACTCCAGCTACCATAAGCCCAGGGAAGAGGGGAGGGCTTAGAACATGGCTGGGCACTGTGGTTTCTTCCAGAGAAGGGGATGGCATTTGCTTTCCCTTGCCACCAGCCCTTGGGATAGGGTCTACACCTCAGGAAAGCTGTTTCCGTGGGAAGCCGGCTTTCTACCCAACGGGCCTCAGGGCCATGGTGCTTCGGGGTCCCTCCGGCTCCCCAGAGCACAGGGACAAGGTGAGGGGCTTCGACCATGCCTGGGCCATGTTGTCTCTTCCACCTGGGTGTGTGGCATTTTGTTGACCTGGCTACCTCCACTTGGGATAGGATTTCAACAGCAAGAGCATATTGTTAGTCTGAAGCCGTTTGGGCCCCAGGGTGTCTCCGGTCTGTGTTCCTTGGGGTTGAACTCCTGCTAGCAAAACCGCCGGGATGAGGGAAGGGCTCAGACTGTGCCTGGGCCCTGTGGTCTCTTCCAGGTCAGTGTATGGCATTTCCTTCACCTTGCCACAGGCACTGGGGAGCATGTCTGCACGTGGAGAAGGACTTCCTCGTGGGAGGCCGGTTTCTGTCCAACGGGTCCCAGTGCTGTGCTCCTCTCTTTTCATTCCTGCTGCCAGAAGCCCGGGGAGGAGGGGAGGGCTTACAACATGGCTGGGCACTGGGGTTTCTTCCACAGAAGGGGATGGCATTTGCTTTCCCTTTCCACCAGCCCTTGGGATAGGGTCTGCACCTCAGGAAAGCTGTTTCCGTGGGAAACCGGCTTTCTGCCTAACGGGCTTCAGGGCCGTGGGCCTCGGGGGTCCCTCCGGCTCCCCAAAGCACAGGGAGGAGGTGAGGGGCTTAGACCATGCCTGGGCCATATTGTTTCTTCCACCTGGGTGTTTAGCAGTTTGTTGACCTGGCTACCCCACTTGGGGTAGGTTTTCCACAGCAAGAGCATATTGTTCATCGAAAGCCGTTTGGGCCCCAGGGGGTCTCCGGGCTGTGTTCCTTGAGGTTGAACTCCTGCTAGCAAAACCGCCGGGATGAGGGAAGGGCTCAGACTGTGCCTGGGCCCTGTGGTCTCTTCCAGGTCAGTGTATGGCATTTCCTTCACCTTGCCACAGGCACTGGGGAGCATGTCTGCACGTGGAGAAGGACTTCCTCGTGGGAAGCCGGGTTCTGTCAAACGGTCCCACTGCTGTACTCCTCTCTTTTCACTCCTGCTGCCATTAGCCCAGGGAGGAGGGGAGGGCTTACAACATGGCTGGGCACTGTGGTTTTTTCCAGAGAGGTGGAGGGCATTTGCTTTCCCTTGCCACCAGCCCTTGGGATAGGGTGTGCACCTCAGGAAAACTGTTTCCGTGGGAAGCCGGCTTTTTGCAAAGGGGTCTCAGGACCGTGGGGCTCGGCTCTCCCTCCGGCTCCCCAAAGCTCAGGGACGAGGTGGGTGGCTTAGATCGTGCCTGGGCAATGTTGTTTCTTACACCTGGGTGTGTGGCATATCGTTGACCTGGCTACTCCCACTTGGGATAGGTTTTCCACAGCAAGCACCTCTTGTTCGTCGGAAGCCGTTTTTGCCCCAGGGGTCTCCGGGCTGTGTTTGTTGGGGTTAAACTCCTGGTAGCAAAACCGCCGGGATGAGGGAAGGGTTCAGACTGTGCCTGGGCCCTGTGGTCTCTTCCAAGTCAGTGTATGGCATTTCCTTCCCCTTGCCACAGGCACCTGGGAGCATGTCTGCACGTGGAGAAAGACTTTCACTTGGGAAGCCGGTTTTTGTCCAACGGGTCCCAGTGCCCTGCTCCTCTCTTTTCACTCCTGCTGCCAGAAGCCCAGGGAGGATGTGAGGGCTTAGAACATGGCTGGGCACTGTGGTTTCTTCCAGAGAAGTGGAGGGCATTTGCTTTACCTTGCCACAACCACTTGGGAGAGGGTCTGTACCTCAGGAAAACTGTTTCCGTGGGAAGCCGGCTTTTTGCAAAGGGGTCAGAGGGTCGTGGGCCTCTGGTGTCCCTCCGGCTCCCCAAAGCACAGGGACGAGGTGAGGGGCTTAGACCTTGCCTGGGCAATGTTGTTTCTTACACCTGGGTGTGTGGCATTTCGTTGACCTGGCTACGCCCACTTGGGATAGGTTTTCCACAGCAAGCACCTCTTGTTCGACTGAAGCCGTTTTTGCCTCAGGGTCTCCGGGTTGTGTTCGTTGGGGTTGAACTCCTGCTAGCAAAACCGCTGGGATGAGGGAAGGGTTCAGACTGTGCCTGGGCCCTGTGGTCTCTTCCAGGTCAGTGTATGTCATTTCCTTCCCCTTGCCACAGGCACCTGGGAGAATATCTGCACGTGGAGTAAGACTTTCCCGTGGGAAGCCGGTTTTTCTCAAACGGGTCCCAGGGCCCTGCTCCTCTCTTTCCACTCCTGCTGCCAGAAGCCCAGGGAGGATGGGAGGGCTTAGAACATGGCTGGGCACTGTGGTTTCTTCCAGAGAAGTGGAGGGCATTTGCTTTACCTTGCCACAACCACTTGGGATACGGTCTGCACCTCAGGAAAACTGTTTCCGTGGGAAGCCGGCTTTTTGCAAAGGGGTCTCAGGGCCGTGGGGATCGGGTGTCCCTCCGGCTCCTCAAAGCACGGGGATGAGGTGAGGGGCTTAGACCATGCCTGGGCAATGTTGTTTCTTACACCTGGGTGTTTGGCATTTTGTTGACCTGGCTACCCCACTTGGGATAGGTTTTCCACAGCAAGCACGTATTGTTCGTCGGAAGCCGTTTTTGCCCCAGGGGTCTCCGGGCTGTGTTCGTTGGGGTGGACCTCCTGCTGTCAAAACCGCCGGGATGAGGGAAGGGTTCAGACTGTGCCTGGTCCCTGTGGTCTCTTCCATGTCAGTGTAATGCATTTCCTTCCCCTTGCCACAGGCACCTGGGAGCATGTCTGCACGTGGAGAAAGACTTTCCCGTGGGAAGCGGGTTTTTGTCAAACTGGTCCCAGTGCTCTGCTCCTCTCTTTTCACTCCTGCTGCCAGAAGCCCAGGGAGGATGGGAGGGCTTAGAACATGGCTGGGCACTGTGGTTTCTTCCAGAGAAGTGGAGGGCATTTGCATTACCTTGCCACAACCACTTGGGATAGGGTGTGCACCTCAGGAAAACTTTTTCCGTGGGAATCCGGCTTTTTGCAAAGGGGTCTCAGGGCCATGGGCCTCGGGTGTCCCTCCGGCTCCCCAAAGCACAGGGACAAGGTGAGGGGCTTAGACCGTGATTGGGCAATGTTGTTTCTTAAACCTGGGTGTGTGGCATTTTGTTGTCCTGGCTACCCCCACTTGGGATAGGTTTTCCACAGCAAGCACCTCTTGTTCGTCGGAAGCCGTTTTTGCCTCAGGCTCTCCGAGCTGTGTTCGTTGGGGTTGAACTCCTGATAGCAAAACTGCCGGGATGAGGGAAGCGTTCAGACTGTGCCTGGGCCCTGTGGTCTCTTCCAGGTCAGTGTATGGCATTTCCTTCCCCTTGCCACAGGCACCTGGGAGCATGTCTGCACGTGGAGAAAGACTTTCCCGTGGGAAGCCGGTTTTTGTCAAACGGGTCCCAGTGCTCTGCTCCTCTCTTTTCACTCCTGCTGCCAGAAGCCCAGGGAGGATGGGAGGGCTTAGAACATGGCTGGGCACTGTGGTTTTTTCCAGAGAGGTGGAGGGCATTTGCTTTACCTTGCCACAACCACTTGTGAGAGGGTCTGCACCTCAGGAAAACTGTTTCCGTGGGAAGCCGGCTTTTTGCAAAGGGGTCTCAGGACCGTGGGGCTCGGCTCTCCCTCCGGCTCCCCAAAGCACAGGGACGAGGTGAGGGGCTTAGACCGTGCCTGGGCAATGTTGTTTCTTACACCTGGGTGTGTGGCATTTTGTTGACCTGGCTACCCCACTTGGGATAGGTTTTCCACAGCAAGCACCCCTTGTTCGTCGGAAGCCGTTTTTGCCTCAGGGACTCCGGGCTGTGTTCGTTGTGGTTGAACTCATGCTAGCAAAACTGCCGGGATGAGGGAAGGGTTCAGACTGTGCCTGGGCCCTGTGGTCTCTTCCAGTTCAGTGTATGGCATTTCCTTCCCCTTGCCACAGGCACCTGGGAGCATGTCTGCACGTGGAGAAAGACTTTCCCGTGGGAAGCCGGTTTTTCTCAAACGGGTCCCAGTGCCCTGCTCCTCTCTTTCCACTCCTGCTGCCAGAAGCCCAGGGAGGATGGGAGGGCTTAGAACATGGCTGGGCACTGTGGTTTCTTCCAGAGAAGTGGAGGGCATTTGCTTTACCTTGCCACAACCACTTGGGATAGGGTCTGCACCTCAGGAAAACTGTTTCCGTGGGAAGCCGGCTTTTTGCAAAGGGGTCTCAGGGCCGAGGGGCTTGGCTGTCCCTCCGGCTCCCCAAAGCACAGGGATGAGTTATGGGGCTTAGACCGTGCCTGGGCAATGTTGTTTCTTACACATGGGTTTGTGGCGTTTTGTTGACCTGGCTACCCCCACTTGAGATAGGTTTTCCAGTCAAGCACCTCTTGTTCGTCGGAAGCCGTTTTTGCCTCAGGGTCTCTGGGCTGTGTTCGTTGGGGTTGAACTCCTGCTAGCAAAACCGCCGGATGAGGGAAGGGTTCAGACTGTGCCTGGGCCCTGTTTTCTAGGTCAGTGTATGGCATTTCCTTCCCCTTGCCACAGGCACCTGGGAGCATGTCTGCACGTGGAGAAAGACTTTCCCGTGGGAAGCCGGTTTTTGTCAAACGGGTCCCAGTGCTCTGCTCCTCTCTTTTCACTCCTGCTGTCAGAAGCCCAGGGAGGATGGGAGGGCTTAGAACATGGCTGGGCACTGTGGTTTCTTCCAGAGAAGTGGAGGGCATTTGCATTACCTTGCCACAACCACTTGGGATAGGGTCTGCACCTCAGGAAAACTGTTTCCGTGGGAAGCCGGCTTTTTGCGAAGGAGTCTCAGGGTCATGGGCCTCGGGTGTCCCGCCGGCTCCCCAAAGCACAGGGACGAGGTGAGGGGCTTAGACCGTGCCTGGGCAATGTTGTTTCTTACACCTGGGTGTGTGGCATTTTGTTGACCTGGCTACCCCCACTTGGGATAGGTTTTCCACAGCAAGCACCTCTTTTTCGTCGGAAGCCGTTTTTGCCTCAGGGTCTCCGGGCTGTGTTCGTTGGGGTTGAACTCATGCTAGCAAAACTGCCGGGATGAGGGAAGGGTTCAGACTGTGCCTGGGCCCTGTGGTCTCTTCCAGGTCAGTGTATGGCATTTCCTTCCCCTTGCCACAGGCACCTGGGAGCATGTCTGCACGTGGAGAAAGACTTTCCCGTGGGAAGCCGGTTTTTGTCAAACGGGTCCCAGTGCTCTGCTCCTCTCTTTTCACTCCTGCTGCCAGAAGCCCAGGGAGGATGGGAGGGCTGGGAACATGGCTGGGCACTGTGGGTTCTTCCAGAGAAGTGGAGGGCATTTGCTTTACCTTGCCACAACCACTTGGGATAGGGTGTGCACCTCAGGAAAACTGTTTCCGTGGGAAGCCGGCTTTTTGCAAAGGGGTCTCAGGGCCGTGGGCCTCGGGTGTCCCTCCGGCTCCCCAAAGCACAGGGACGAGTTGTGGGGTTTAGACCGTGCCTGGGCAATGTTGTTTCTTACACCTGGGTGTGTGGCATTTCGTTGACCTGGCTACTCCCACTTGGGATAGGTTTTCCACAGCAAGCACCTTTTGTTCGTCGGAAACCGTTTTTGCCTCAGGGGTCTCCGGGCTGTGTTCGTTGGGGTTGAACTCCTGCTAGCAAAACCGCCGGGATGAGGGAAGGGTTCAGACTGTGCCTGGGCCCTGTGGTCTCTTCCAGGTCAGTGTATGGCATTTCCTTCCCCTTGCCACAGGCACCTGGGAGCTAGTCTGCACGTGGAGAAAGACTTTCCCGTGGGAAGCCGGTTTTTGTCAAACGGGTCCCAGTGCCCTGCTCCTCTCTTTTCACTCCTGCTGCCAGAAGCCCAGGGAGGATGGGAGGGCTTAGAACATGGCTGGGCACTGTGGTTTCTTCCAGAGAAGTGGAGGGCATTTGCATTACCTTGCCACAACCACTTGGGATAGGGTCTGCACCTCTGGAAATCTGTTTCCGTGGGAAGCAGGCTTTTTGCAAAGGGGTCTCAGGGCCAAGGACCTCCGGTGTCCCTCCGGCTCCCCAATGCACAGGGACGAGGTGAGGGGCTTAGACCGTGCCTGGGCAATGTTGTTTCTTACATCTGGGTGTGTGGCATTTTGTTGACCTGGCTACACCCACTTGGGATAAGTTTTCCACAGCAAGCACCTCTTGTTCGTCGGAAGCCGTTTTTGCCTCAGGGACTCCGGGCTGTGTTCGTTGGGGTTGAACTCATGCTAGCAAAACTGCCGGGATGAGGGAAGGGTTCAGACTGTGCCTGGGCCCTGTGGTCTCTTCCAGGTCAGTGTATGGCATTTCCTTCCCCTTGCCACAGGCACCTGGGAGCATGTCTGCACGTGGAGAAAGACTTTCCCGTGGGAAGCCGGTTTTTCTCAAACGGGTCCCAGTGCCCTGCTCCTCTCTTTCCACTCCTGCTGCCAGAAGCCCAGGGAGGATGGGAGGGCTTAGAACATGGCTGGGCACTGTGGTTTCTTCCAGAGAAGTGGAGGGCATTTGCTTTACCTTGCCACAACCACTTGGGATAGGGTGTGCACCTCAGGAAAACTGTTTCCGTGGGAAGCCGGCTTTTTGCAAAGGGGTCTCAGGGCCGAGGGGCTTGGCTGTCCCTCCGGCTCCCCAAAGCACAGGGACGAGGTATGGGGCTTAGACCGTGCCTGGGCAATGTTGTTTCTTACACCTGGGTTTGTGGCATTTTGTTGACCTGGCTACCCCCACTTGAGATAGGTTTTCCAGTCAAGCACCTCTTGTTCGTCGGAAGCCGTTTTTGCCTCAGGGTCTCTGGGCTGTGTTCGTTGGGGTTGAACTCCTGCTAGCAAAACCGCCGGGTTGAGGGAAGGGTTCAGACTGTGCCTGGGCCCTGTGGTCTCTTCCAGGTCAGTGTATGGCATTTCCTTCCCCTTGCCACAGGCACCTGGGAGCATGTCTGCACGTGGAGAAAGACTTTCCCGTGGGAAGCCGGTTTTTGTCAAACGGGTCCCAGTGCTCTGCTCCTCTCTTTTCACTCCTGCTGCCAGAAGCCCAGGGAGGATGGGAGGGCTTAGAACATGGCTGGGCACTGTGGTTTCTTCCAGAGAAGTGGAGGGCATTTGCATTACCTTGCCACAACCACTTGGGATAGGGTCTGCACCTTAGGAAAACTGTTTCCGTGGGAAGCCGGCTTTTTGCAAAGGGGTCTCAGGGCCGTGGGCCTCGGGTGTCCCTCCGGCTCCCCAAAGCACAGGGACGAGTTGTGGGGTTTAGACCGTGCCTGGGCAATGTTGTTTCTTACACCTGGGTGTGTGGCATTTCGTTGACCTGGCTACTCCCGCTTGGGATAGGTTTTCCACAGCAAGCACCTCTTTTTCGTCGGAAGCCGTTTTTGCCTCAGGGTCTCCGGGCTGTGTTCGTTGGGGTTGAACTCATGCTAGCAAAACTTCCGGGATGAGGGAAGGGTTCAGACTGTGCCTGGGCCCTGTGGTCTCTTCCAGGTCAGTGTATGGCATTTCCTTCCCCTTGCCACAGGCACCTGGGAGCATGTCTGCACGTGGAGAAAGACTTTCCCGTGGGAAGCCGGTTTTTGTCAAACGGGTCCCAGTGCTCTGCTCCTCTCTTTTCACTCCTGCTGCCAGAAGCCCAGGGAGGATGGGAGGGCTGGGAACATGGCTGGGCACTGTGGGTTCTTCCAGAGAAGTGGAGGGCATTTGCTTTACCTTGCCACAACCACTTGGGATAGGGTGTGCACCTCAGGAAAACTGTTTCCGTGGGAAGCCGGCTTTTTGCAAAGGGGTCTCAGGGCGGTGGGCCTCGGGTGTCCCTCCGGCTCCCCAAAGCACAGGGACGAGTTGTGGGGTTTAGACCGTGCCTGGGCAATGTTGTTTCTTACACCTGGGTGTGTGGCATTTCGTTGACCTGGCTACTCCCACTTGGGATAGGTTTTCCACAGCAAGCACCTTTTGTTCGTCGGAAACCGTTTTTGCCTCTGGGGTCTCCGGGCTGTGTTCGTTGGGGTTGAACTCCTGCTAGAAAAACCGCCGGGATGAGGGAAGGGTTCAGACTGTGCCTGGGCCCTGTGGTCTCTTCCAGGTCAGTGTATGGCATTTCCTTCCCCTTGCCACAGGCACCTGGGAGCTAGTCTGCACGTGGAGAAAGACTTTCCCGTGGGAAGCCGGTTTTTGTCAAACGGGTCCCAGTGCCCTGCTCCTCTCTTTTCACTCCTGCTGCCGGAAGCCCAGGGAGGATGGGAAGGCTTAGAACATGGCTGGGCACTGTGGTTTCTTCCAGAGAAGTGGAGGGCATTTGCATTACCTTGCCACAACCACTTGGGATAGGGTCTGCACCTCTGGAAATCTGTTTCCGTGGGAAGCAGGCTTTTTGCAAAGGGGTCTCAGGGCCAAGGACCTCGGGTGTCCCTCCGGCTCCCCAATGCACAGGGACGAGGTGAGGGGCTTAGACCGTGCCTGGGCAATGTTGTTTCTTACATCTGGGTGTGTGGCATTTTGTTGACCTGGCTACACCCACTTGGGATAAGTTTTCCACAGCAAGCACCTCTTGTTCGTCGGAAGCCGTTTTTGCCTCAGGGACTCCGGGCTGTGTTCGTTGGGGTTGAACTCCTGCTAGCAAAACCGTCGGGATGAGGGAGGGATCAGACTGTGCCTGGGCCCTGTGGTCTCTTCCAGTTCAGTGTAAGGCATTTCCTTCCCCTTGCCACAGACACCTGGGAGCATGTCTGCACGTGGAGAAAGACTTTCCCGTGGGAAGCCGGTTTTTGTCAAACGGGTCCCAGTGCTGTGCTCCTCTCTTTTCACTCCTGCTGCCTGAAGCCCAGGGAGGATGGGAGGGCTTAGAACATGGCTGGGCACTGTGGTTTCTTCCAGAGAAGTGGAGGGCATTTGTTTTACCTTGCCACAACCACTTGGGATAGGGTCTGCACCTCAGGAAAACTGTTTCCGTGGGAAGCCGGCTTTTTGCAAAGGGGTCTCAGGGCCGAGGGGCTTGGCTGTCCCTCCGGCTCCCCAAAGCACAGGGACGAGGTATGGGGCTTAGACCGTGCCTGGGCAATGTTGTTTCTTACACCTGGGTTTGTGGCATTTTGTTGACCTGGCTACCCCCACTTGAGATAGGTTTTCCAGTCAAGCACCTCTTGTTCGTCGGAAGCCGTTTTTGCCTCAGGGTCTCTGGGCTGTGTTCGTTGGGGTTGAACTCCTGCTAGCAAAACCGCCGGATGAGGGAAGGGTTCAGACTGTGCCTGGGCCCTGTGGTCTCTTCCAGGTCAGTGTATGGCATTTCCTTCCCCTTGCCACAGGCACCTGGGAGCATGTCTGCACGTGGAGAAAGACTTTCCCGTGGGAAGCCGGTTTTTGTCAAACGGGTCCCAGTGCTCTGCTCCTCTCTTTTCACTCCTGCTGCCAGAAGCCCAGGGAGGATGGGAGGGCTTAGAACATGGCTGGGCACTGTGGTTTCTTCCAGAGAAGTGGAGGGCATTTGCATTACCTTGCCACAACCACTTGGGATAGGGTCTGCACCTCAGGAAAACTGTTTCCGTGGGAAGCCGGCTTTTTGCAAAGGAGTCTCAGGGTCATGGGCCTCGGGTGTCCCGCCGGCTCCCCAAAGCACAGGGACGAGGTGAGGGGCTTAGACCGTGCCTGGGCAATGTTGTTTCTTACACCTGGGTGTGTGGCATTTTGTTGACCTGGCTACCCCCACTTGGGATAGGTTTTCCACAGCAAGCACCTCTTTTTCGTCGGAAGCCGTTTTTGCCTCAGGGTCTCCGGGCTGTGTTCGTTGGGGTTGAACTCATGCTAGCAAAACTGCCGGGATGAGGGAAGGGTTCAGACTGTGCCTGGGCCCTGTGGTCTCTTCCAGGTCAGTGTATGGCATTTCCTTCCCCTTGCCACAGGCACCTGGGAGCATGTCTGCACGTGGAGAAAGACTTTCCCGTGGGAAGCCGGTTTTTGTCAAACGGGTCCCAGTGCTCTGCTCCTCTCTTTTCACTCCTGCTGCCAGAAGCCCAGGGAGGATGGAGGGCTGGGAACATGGCTGGGCACTGTGGGTTCTTCCAGAGAAGTGGAGGGCATTTGCTTTACCTTGCCACAACCACTTGGGATAGGGTGTGCACCTCAGGAAAACTGTTTCCGTGGGAAGCCGGCTTTTTGCAAAGGGGTCTCAGGGCCGTGGGCCTCGGGTGTCCCTCCGGCTCCCCAAAGCACAGGGACGAGTTGTGGGGTTTAGACCGTGCCTGGGCAATGTTGTTTCTTACACCTGGGTGTGTGGCATTTCGTTGACCTGGCTACTCCCACTTGGGATAGGTTTTCCACATCAAGCACCTTTTGTTCGTCGGAAACCGTTTTTGCCTCAGGGGTCTCCGGGCTGTGTTCGTTGGGGTTGAACTCCTGCTAGCAAAACCGCCGGGATGAGGGAAGGGTTCAGACTGTGCCTGGGCCCTGTGGTCTCTTCCAGGTCAGTGTATGGCATTTCCTTCCCCTTGCCACAGGCACCTGGGAGCTAGTCTGCACGTGGAGAAAGACTTTCCCGTGGGAAGCCGGTTTTTGTCAAACGGGTCCCAGTGCCCTGCTCCTCTCTTTTCACTCCTGCTGCCAGAAGCCCAGGGAGGATGGGAGGGCTTAGAACATGGCTGGGCACTGTGGTTTCTTCCAGAGAAGTGGAGGGCATTTGCATTACCTTGCCACAACCACTTGGGATAGGGTCTGCACCTCTGGAAATCTGTTTCCGTGGGAAGCAGGCTTTTTGCAAAGGGGTCTCAGGGCCAAGGACCTCGGGTGTCCTCCGGCTCCCCAATGCACAGGGACGAGGTGAGGGGCTTAGACCGTGCCTGGGCAATGTTGTTTCTTACATCTGGGTGTGTGGCATTTTGTTGACCTGGCTACACCCACTTGGGATAAGTTTTCCACAGCAAGCACCTCTTGTTCGTCGGAAGCCGTTTTTGCCTCAGGGACTCCGGGCTGTGTTCGTTGGGGTTGAACTCATGCTAGCAAAACTGCCGGGATGAGGGAAGGGTTCAGACTGTGCCTGGGCCCTGTGGTCTCTTCCAGGTCAGTGTATGGCATTTCCTTCCCCTTGCCACAGGCACCTGGGAGCATGTCTGCACGTGGAGAAAGACTTTCCCGTGGGAAGCCAGTTTTTCTCAAACGGGTCCCAGTTCCCTGCTCCTCTCTTTCCACTCCTGCTGCCAGAAGCCCAGGGAGGATGGGAGGGCTTAGAACATGGCTGGGCACTGTGGTTTCTTCCAGAGAAGTGGAGGGCATTTGCTTTACCTTGCCACAACCACTTAGGATAGGGTCTGCACCTCAGGAAAACTGTTTCCATGGGAAGCCGGCTTTTTGCAAAGGGGTCTCAGGGCCGAGGGGCTTGGCTGTCCCTCCGGCTCCCCAAAGCACAGGGACGAGGTATGGGGCTTAGACCGTGCCTGGGCAATGTTGTTTCTTACACCTGGGTTTGTGGCATTTTGTTGACCTGGCTACCCCACTTGGGATAGGTTTTCCACAGCAAGCACCTCTTGTTCGTCGGAAGCCGTTTTTGCCCCAGGGGTCTCCGGGCTGTGTTCGTTGGGGTTGACCTCCTGCTGTCAAAACCGCCGGGATGAGGGAAGGGTTCAGACTGTGCCTGGTCCCTGTGGTCTCTTCCATGTCAGTGTAATGCATTTCCTTCCCCTTGCCCCAGGCACCTGGGAGCATGTCTGCACGTGGAGAAAGACTTTCCCGTGGGAAGCGGGTTTTTGTCAAACGGGTCCCAGTGCTCTGCTCCTCTCTTTTCACTCCTGCTGCCAGAAGCCCAGGGAGGATGGGAGGGCTTAGAACATGGCTGGGCACTGTGGTTTCTTCCAGAGAAGTGGAGGGCTTTTGCATTACCTTGCCACAACCACTTGGGATAGGGTGTGCACCTCAGGAAAACTTTTTCCGTGGGATTCCGGCTTTTTGCAAAGGGGTCTCAGGGCCATGGGCCTCGGGTGTCCCTCCAGCTCCCCCAAAGCACAGGGACGAGGTGAGGGGCTTAGACCGTGCCTGGGCAATGTTGTTTCTTAAACCTGGGTGTGTGGCATTTTGTTGACCTGGCTACCCCCACTTGGGATAGGTTTTCCACAGCAAGCACCTCTTGTTCGTCGGAAGCCGTTTTTGCCTCAGGCTCTCCGACCTGTGTTCGTTGGGGTTGAACTCCTGATAGCAAAACTGCCGGGATGAGGGAAGGGTTCAGACTGTGCCTGGGCCCTGTGGTCTCTTCCAGGTCAGTGTATGGCATTTCCTTCACCTTGCCACAGGCACTGGGAAGCATGGCTGCACGTGGAGAAGGACTTCCTCGTGGGAAGCCGGTTTCTGTCAAAGAGTCCCAGTGCTGTGCTCCTCTCTTTTCTCTCCTGCTGCCAGAAGCCCAGTGAGGAGGGGAGGGCTTAGAACTTGGCTGGGCACTGGGGTTTCTTCCAGAGAAGGGGATGGCATTTGCTTTCCCTTGCCACCACCCCTTGGGATAGGGTCCGCACCTCAGGAAAGCTGTTTCCTTGGGAAGCCGGCTTTCTGCCCAACGGGCCTCAGGGCCGTGGGCCTCGGGGGTCACTCCAGATCCCCAAAGCACAGGGACGAGGTGAGGGGCTTAGACCATGCCTGGGCAATGTTGTTTCATCCACCTGGGTGTGTGGCATTTTGTTGACCTGGCTACCCCCACTTGGGATAGGATTTCCACAGCAAGAGCATATTGTTTGTCGGAAGCCATTTGGGCCCCAGGGGGTCTCCGGGCTCTGTTCGTTGGGGTTGAACTCCTGCTAGCAAAAACTCCGGGATGAGGGAAGGGCTCAGACTGTGCCTGGGCCCTGTGGTCTCTTCCAGGTCAGTGTATGGCATTTCTTTCACCTTGCCACAGGCACTGGGGAGAATTTCTGCACGTGGAGAAGGACTTTCCCGTGGGAAGCCGGTTTTTGTCAAACGCGTCCCAGTGCTCTGCTCCTCTCTTTTCACTCCTGCTGCCAGAAGCCCAGGGAGGATGGGAGGTCTTAGAACATGGCTGGGCACTGTGGTTTTTTCCAGAGAGGTGGAGGGCATTTGCTTTACCTTGCCACAACCACTTGGGATAGGGTGTGCACCTCAGGAAAACTGTTTCCGTGGGAAGCCGGCTTTTTGCAAAGGGGTCTCAGGACCGTGGGGCTCGGCTCTCCCTCCGGCTCCCCAAAGCTCAGGGACGAGGTGGGTGGCTTAGATCGTGCCTGGGCAATGTTGTTTCTTACACCTGGGTGTGTGGCATATCGTTGACCTGGCTACTCCCACTTGGGATGGGTTTTCCACAGCAAGCACCTCTTGTTCGTCGGAAGCCGTTTTTGCCCCAGGGGTCTCCGGGCTGTGTTTGTTGGGGTTAAACTCCTGGTAGCAAAACCGCCGGGATGAGGGAAGGGTTCAGACTGTGCCTGGGCCCTGTGGTCTCTTCCAAGTCAGTGTATGGCATTTCCTTCCCCTTGCCACAGGCACCTGGGAGCATGTCTGCACGTGGAGAAAGACTTTCACTTGGGAAGCCGGTTTTTGTCCAACGGGTCCCAGTGCCCTGCTCCTCTCTTTTCACTCCTGCTGCCAGAAGCCCAGGGAGGATGGGAGGGCTTAGAACATGGCTGGGCACTGTGGTTTCTTCCAGAGAAGTGGAGGGCATTTGCTTTACCTTGCCTCAACCACTTGGGAGAGGGTCTGTACCTCAGGAAAACTGTTTCCGTGGGAAGCCGGCTTTTTGCAAAGGGGTCAGAGGGTCGTGGGCCTCTGGTGTCCCTCCGGCTCCCCAAAGCACAGGGACGAGGTGAGGGGCTTATACCGTGCCTGGGCAATGTTGTTTCTTACACCTGGGTGTGTGGCATTTCGTTGACCTGGCTACGCCCACTTGGGATAGGTTTTCCACAGCAAGCACCTCTTGTTCGACTGAAGCCGTTTTTGCCTCAGGGTCTCCGGGTTGTGTTCGTTGGGGTTGAACTCCTGCTAGCAAAACCGCTGGGATGAGGGAAGGGTTCAGACTGTGCCTGGGCCCTGTGGTCTCTTCCAGGTCAGTGTATGTCATTTCCTTCCCCTTGCCACAGGCACCTGGGAGAATATCTGCACGTGGAGAAAGACTTTCCCGTGGGAAGCCGGTTTTTCTCAAACGGGTCCCAGGGCCCTGCTCCTCTCTTTCCACTCCTGCTGCCAGAAGCCCAGGGAGGATGGGAGGGCTTAGAACATGGCTGGGCACTGTGGTTTCTTCCAGAGAAGTGGAGGGCATTTGCTTTACCTTGCCACAACCACTTGGGATACGGTCTGCACCTCAGGAAAACTGTTTCCGTGGGAAGCCGGCTTTTTGCAAAGGGGTCTCAGGGCCGTGGGGATCGGGTGTCCCTCCGGCTCCTCAAAGCACGGGGATGAGGTGAGGGGCTTAGACCATGCCTGGGCAATGTTGTTTCTTACACCTGGGTGTTTGGCATTTTGTTGACCTGGCTACCCCACTTGGGATAGGTTTTCCACAGCAAGCACGTATTGTTCGTCGGAAGCCGTTTTTGCCCCAGGGGTCTCCGGGCTGTGTTCGTTGGGGTGGACCTCCTGCTGTCAAAACCGCCGGGATGAGGGAAGGGTTCAGACTGTGCCTGGTCCCTGTGGTCTCTTCCATGTCAGTGTAATGCATTTCCTTCCCCTTGCCACAGGCACCTGGGAGCATGTCTGCACGTGGAGAAAGACTTTCCCGTGGGAAGCGGGTTTTTGTCAAACTGGTCCCAGTGCTCTGCTCCTCTCTTTTCACTCCTGCTGCCAGAAGCCCAGGGAGGATGGGAGGGCTTAGAACATGGCTGGGCACTGTGGTTTCTTCCAGAGAAGTGGAGGGCATTTGCATTACCTTGCCACAACCACTTGGGATAGGGTGTGCACCTCAGGAAAACTTTTTCCGTGGGAATCCGGCTTTTTGCAAAGGGGTCTCAGGGCCATGGGCCTCGGGTGTCCCTCCGGCTCCCCAAAGCACAGGGACAAGGTGAGGGGCTTAGACCGTGCCTGGGCAATGTTGTTTCTTACACCTGGGTGTGTGGCATTTTGTTGTCCTGGCTACCCCCACTTGGGATAGGTTTTCCACAGCAAGCACCTCTTGTTCGTCGGAAGCCGTTTTTGCCTCAGGCTCTCCGAGCTGTGTTCGTTGGGGTTGAACTCCTGATAGCAAAACTGCCGGGATGAGGGAAGCGTTCAGACTGTGCCTGGGCCCTGTGGTCTCTTCCAGGTCAGTGTATGGCATTTCCTTCCCCTTGCCACAGGCACCTGGGAGCATGTCTGCACGTGGAGAAAGACTTTCCCGTGGGAAGCCGGTTTTTGTCAAACGGGTCCCAGTGCTCTGCTCCTCTCTTTTCACTCCTGCTGCCAGAAGCCCAGGGAGGATGGGAGGGCTTAGAACATGGCTGGGCACTGTGGTTTTTTCCAGAGAGGTGGAGGGCATTTGCTTTACCTTGCCACAACCACTTGTGAGAGGGTCTGCACCTCAGGAAAACTGTTTCCGTGGGAAGCCGGCTTTTTGCAAAGGGGTCTCAGGACCGTGGGGCTCGGCTCTCCCTCCGGCTCCCCAAAGCACAGGGACGAGGTGAGGGGCTTAGACCGTGCCTGGGCAATGTTGTTTCTTACACCTGGGTGTATGGCATTTTGTTGACCTGGCTACCCCACTTGTGATAGGTTTTCCACAGCAAGCACCCCTTGTTCGTCGGAAGCCGTTTTTGCCTCAGGGACTCCGGGCTGTGTTCGTTGTGGTTGAACTCATGCTAGCAAAACTGCCGGGATGAGGGAAGGGTTCAGACTGTGCCTGGGCCCTGTGGTCTCTTCCAGTTCAGTGTATGGCATTTCCTTCCCCTTGCCACAGGCACCTGGGAGCATGTCTGCACGTGGAGAAAGACTGTCCCGTGGGAAGCCGGTTTTTCTCAAACGGGTCCCAGTGCCCTGCTCCTCTCTTTCCACTCCTGCTGCCAGAAGCCCAGGGAGGATGGGAGGGCTTAGAACATGGCTGGGCACTGTGGTTTCTTCCAGAGAAGTGGAGGGCATTTGCTTTACCTTGCCACAACCACTTGGGATAGGGTCTGCACCTCAGGAAAACTGTTTCCGTGGGAAGCCGGCTTTTTGCAAAGGGGTCTCAGGGCCGAGGGGCTTGGCTGTCCCTCCGGCTCCCCAAAGCACAGGGATGAGTTATGGGGCTTAGACCGTGCCTGGGCAATGTTGTTTCTTACACATGGGTTTGTGGCGTTTTGTTGACCTGGCTACCCCACTTGAGATAGGTTTTCCAGTCAAGCACCTCTTGTTCGTCGGAAGCCGTTTTTGCCTCTGGGTCTCTGGGCTGTGTTCGTTGGGGTTGAACTCCTGCTAGCAAAACCGCCGGATGAGGGAAGGGTTCAGACTGTGCCTGGGCCCTGTTTTCTAGGTCAGTGTATGGCATTTCCTTCCCCTTGCCACAGGCACCTGGGAGCATGTCTGCACGTGGAGAAAGACTTTCCCGTGGGAAGCCGGTTTTTGTCAAACGGGTCCCAGTGCTCTGCTCCTCTCTTTTCACTCCTGCTGTCAGAAGCCCAGGGAGGATGGGAGGGCTTAGAACATGGCTGGGCACTGTGGTTTCTTCCAGAGAAGTGGAGGGCATTTGCATTACCTTGCCACAACCACTTGGGATAGGGTCTGCACCTCAGGAAAACTGTTTCCGTGGGAAGCCGGCTTTTTGCAAAGGAGTCTCAGGGTCATGGGCCTCGGGTGTCCCGCCGGCTCCCCAAAGCACAGGGACGAGGTGAGGGGCTTAGACCGTGCCTGGGCAATGTTGTTTCTTACACCTGGGTGTGTGGCATTTTGTTGACCTGGCTACCCCCACTTGGGATAGGTTTTCCACAGCAAGCACCTCTTTTTCGTCGGAAGCCGTTTTTGCCTCAGGGTCTCCGGGCTGTGTTCGTTGGGGTTGAACTCATGCTAGCAAAACTGCCGGGATGAGGGAAGGGTTCAGACTGTGCCTGGGCCCTGTGGTCTCTTCCAGGTCAGTGTATGGCATTTCCTTCCCCTTGCCACAGGCACCTGGGAGCATGTCTGCACGTGGAGAAAGACTTTCCCGTGGGAAGCCGGTTTTTGTCAAACGGGTCCCAGTGCTCTGCTCCTCTCTTTTCACTCCTGCTGCCAGAAGCCCAGGGAGGATGGGAGGGCTGGGAACATGGCTGGGCACTGTGGGTTCTTCCAGAGAAGTGGAGGGCATTTGCTTTACCTTGCCACAACCACTTGGGATAGGGTGTGCACCTCAGGAAAACTGTTTCCGTGGGAAGCCGGCTTTTTGCAAAGGGGTCTCAGGGCCGTGGGCCTCGGGTGTCCCTCCGGCTCCCCAAAGCACAGGGACGAGTTGTGGGGTTTAGACCGTGCCTGGGCAATGTTGTTTCTTACACCTGGGTGTGTGGCATTTCGTTGACCTGGCTACTCCCACTTGGGATAGGTTTTCCACAGCAAGCACCTTTTGTTCGTCGGAAACCGTTTTTGCCTCAGGGGTCTCCGGGCTGTGTTCGTTGGGGTTGAACTCCTGCTAGCAAAACCGCCGGGATGAGGGAAGGGTTCAGACTGTGCCTGGGCCCTGTGGTCTCTTCCAGGTCAGTGTATGGCATTTCCTTCCCCTTGCCACAGGCACCTGGGAGCTAGTCTGCACGTGGAGAAAGACTTTCCCGTGGGAAGCCGGTTTTTGTCAAACGGGTCCCAGTGCCCTGCTCCTCTCTTTTCACTCCTGCTGCCAGAAGCCCAGGGAGGATGGGAGGGCTTAGAACATGGCTGGGCACTGTGGTTTCTTCCAGAGAAGTGAAGGGCATTTGCATTACCTTGCCACAACCACTTGGGATAGGGTCTGCACCTCTGGAAATCTGTTTCCGTGGGAAGCAGGCTTTTTGCAAAGGGGTCTCAGGGCCAAGGACCTCCGGTGTCCCTCCGGCTCCCCAATGCACAGGGACGAGGTGAGGGGCTTAGACCGTGCCTGGGCAATGTTGTTTCTTACATCTGGGTGTGTGGCATTTTGTTGACCTGGCTACACCCACTTGGGATAAGTTTTCCACAGCAAGCACCTCTTGTTCGTCGGAAGCCGTTTTTGCCTCAGGGACTCCGGGCTGTGTTCGTTGGGGTTGAACTCATGCTAGCAAAACTGCCGGGATGAGGGAAGGGTTCAGACTGTGCCTGGGCCCTGTGGTCTCTTCCAGGTCAGTGTATGGCATTTCCTTCCCCTTGCCACAGGCACCTGGGAGCATGTCTGCACGTGGAGAAAGACTTTCCCGTGGGAAGCCGGTTTTTGTCAAACGGGTCCCAGTGCCCTGCTCCTCTCTTTCCACTCCTGCTGCCAGAAGCCCAGGGAGGATGGGAGGGCTTAGAACATGGCTGGGCACTGTGGTTTCTTCCAGAGAAGTGGAGGGCATTTGCTTTACCTTGCCACAACCACTTGGGATAGGGTGTGCACCTCAGGAAAACTGTTTCCGTGGGAAGCCGGCTTTTTGCAAAGGGGTCTCAGGGCCGAGGGGCTTGGCTGTCCCTCCGGCTCCCCAAAGCACAGGGACGAGGTATGGGGCTTAGACCGTGCCTGGGCAATGTTGTTTCTTACACCTGGGTTTGTGGCATTTTGTTGACCTGGCTACCCCCACTTGGGATAGGTGTTCCAGTCAAGCACCTCTTGTTCGTCGGAAGCCGTTTTTGCCTCAGGGTCTCTGGGCTGTGTTCGTTGGGGTTGAACTCCTGCTAGCAAAACCGCCGGGTTGAGGGAAGGGTTCAGACTGTGCCTGGGCCCTGTGGTCTCTTCCAGGTCAGTGTATGGCATTTCCTTCCCCTTGCCACAGGCACCTGGGAGCATGTCTGCACGTGGAGAAAGACTTTCCCGTGGGAAGCCGGTTTTTGTCAAACGGGTCCCAGTGCTCTACTCCTCTCTTTTCACTCCTGCTGCCAGAAGCCCAGGGAGGATGGGAGGGCTTAGAACATGGCTGGGCACTGTGGTTTCTTCCAGAGAAGTGGAGGGCATTTGCATTACCTTGCCACAACCACTTGGGATAGGGTCTGCACCTCAGGAAAACTGTTTCCGTGGGAAGCCGGCTTTTTGCAAAGGGGTCTCAGGGCCGTGGGCCTCGGGTGTCCCTCCGGCTCCCCAAAGCACAGGGACGAGTTGTGGGGTTTAGACCGTGCCTGGGCAATGTTGTTTCTTACACCTGGGTGTGTGGCATTTCGTTGACCTGGCTACTCCCGCTTGGGATAGGTTTTCCACAGCAAGCACCTCTTTTTCGTCGGAAGCCGTTTTTGCCTCAGGGTCTCCGGGCTGTGTTCGTTGGGGTTGAACTCATGCTAGCAAAACTTCCGGGATGAGGGAAGGGTTCAGACTGTGCCTGGGCCCTGTGGTCTCTTCCAGGTCAGTGTATGGCATTTCCTTCCCCTTGCCACAGGCACCTGGGAGCATGTCTGCACGTGGAGAAAGACTTTCCCGTGGGAAGCCGGTTTTTGTCAAACGGGTCCCAGTGCTCTGCTCCTCTCTTTTCACTCCTGCTGCCAGAAGCCCAGGGAGGATGGGAGGGCTGGGAACATGGCTGGGCACTGTGGGTTCTTCCAGAGAAGTGGAGGGCATTTGCTTTACCTTGCCACAACCACTTGGGATAGGGTGTGCACCTCAGGAAAACTGTTTCCGTGGGAAGCCGGCTTTTTGCAAAGGGGTCTCAGGGCCGTGGGCCTCGGGTGTCCCTCCGGCTCCCCAAAGCACAGGGACGAGTTGTGGGGTTTAGACCGTGCCTGGGCAATGTTGTTTCTTACACCTGGGTGTGTGGCATTTCGTTGACCTGGCTACTCCCACTTGGGATAGGTTTTCCACAGCAAGCACCTTTTGTTCGTCGGAAACCGTTTTTGCCTCTGGGGTCTCCGGGCTGTGTTCGTTGGGGTTGAACTCCTGCTAGCAAAACCGCCGGGATGAGGGAAGGGTTCAGACTGTGCCTGGGCCCTGTGGTCTCTTCCAGGTCAGTGTATGGTATTTCCTTCCCCTTGCCACAGGCACCTGGGAGCTAGTCTGCACGTGGAGAAAGACTTTCCCGTGGGAAGCCGGTTTTTGTCAAACGGGTCCCAGTGCCCTGCTCCTCTCTTTTCACTCCTGCTGCCAGAAGCCCAGGGAGGATGGGAGGGCTTAGAACATGGCTGGGCACTGTGGTTTCTTCCAGAGAAGTGGAGGGCATTTGCATTACCTTGCCACAACCACTTGGGATAGGGTCTGCACCTCTGGAAATCTGTTTCCGTGGGAAGCAGGCTTTTTGCAAAGGGGTCTCAGGGCCAAGGACCTCGGGTGTCCTCCGGCTCCCCAATGCACAGGGACGAGGTGAGGGGCTTAGACCGTGCCTGGGCAATGTTGTTTCTTACATCTGGGTGTGTGGCATTTTGTTGACCTGGCTACACCCACTTGGGATAAGTTTTCCACAGCAAGCACCTCTTGTTCGTCGGAAGCCGTTTTTGCCTCAGGGACTCCGGGCTGTGTTCGTTGGGGTTGAACTCATGCTAGCAAAACTGCCGGGATGAGGGAAGGGTTCAGACTGTGCCTGGGCCCTGTGGTCTCTTCCAGGTCAGTGTATGGCATTTCCTTCCCCTTGCCACAGGCACCTGGGAGCATGTCTGCACGTGGAGAAAGACTGTCCCGTGGGAAGCCAGTTTTTCTCAAACGGGTCCCAGTGCCCTGCTCCTCTCTTTCCACTCCTGCTGCCAGAAGCCCAGGGAGGATGGGAGGGCTTAGAACATGGCTGGGCACTGTGGTTTCTTCCAGAGAAGTGGAGGGCATTTGCTTTACCTTGCCACAACCACTTGGGATAGGGTCTGCACCTCAGGAAAACTGTTTCCATGGGAAGCCGGCTTTTTGCAAAGGGGTCTCAGGGCCGAGGGGCTTGGCTGTCCCTCCGGCTCCCCAAAGCACAGGGACGAGGTATGGGGCTTAGACCGTGCCTGGGCAATGTTGTTTCTTACACCTGGGTTTGTGGCATTTTGTTGACCTGGCTACCCCCACTTGAGATAGGTTTTCCAGTCAAGCACCTCTTGTTCGTCGGAAGCCGTTTTTGCCTCAGGGTCTCTGGGCTGTGTTCGTTGGGGTTGAACTCCTGCTAGCAAAACCGCCGGGTTGAGGGAAGGGTTCAGACTGTGCCTGGGCCCTGTGGTCTCTTCCAGGTCAGTGTATGGCATTTCCTTCCCCTTGCCACAGGCACCTGGGAGCATGTCTGCACGTGGAGAAAGACTTTCCCGTGGGAAGCCGGTTTTTGTCAAACGGGTCCCAGTGCTCTGCTCCTCTCTTTTCACTCCTGCTGCCAGAAGCCCAGGGAGGATGGGAGGGCTTAGAACATGGCTGGGCACTGTGGTTTCTTCCAGAGAAGTGGAGGGCATTTGCATTACCTTGCCACAACCACTTGGGATAGGGTGTGCACCTCAGGAAAACTGTTCCCGTGGGAAGCCGGCTTTTTGCAAAGGAGTCTCAGGGTCGTGGGCCTCGGGTGTCCCGCCGGCTCCCCAAAGCACAGGGACGAGGTGAGGGGCTTAGACCGTGCCTGGGCAATGTTGTTTCTTACACCTGGGTGTGTGGCATTTCGTTGACCTGGCTACTCCCACTTGGGATAGGTTTTCCACAGCAAGCACCTCTTGTTCGTCGGAAGCCGTTTTTGCCCCAGGGGGTCTAGGGCTGTGTTCGTTGGGGTTGAACTCCTGCTAGCAAAACCGCCGGATGAGGGAAGGGTTCAGTCTGTGCCTTGGCCCTGTGGTCTCTTCCATGTCAGTGTATGTCATTTCCTTCCCCTTGCCACAGGCACCTGGGAGCATGTCTGCACGTGGAGAAAGACTTTCCCGTGGGAAGCCGGTTTTTGTCAAACGCGTCCCAGTGCTCTGCTCCTCTCTTTTCACTCCTGCTGCCAGAAGCCCAGGGAGGATGGGAGGGCTTAGAACATGGCTGGGCACTGTGGTTTCTTCCAGAGAAGTGGAGGGCATTTGCTTCACCTTTCCACAACCACTTGGGATACGGTCTGCACCTCAGGAAAACTCTTTCCGTGGGAAGCCGGCTTTTTGCAAAGTGTTCTCAGGGCCGTGGGGATCGGCTTTCCCTCCGGCTCCCCAAAGCACAGGGACAGGGTGAGGGGCTTAGACCATGCCTGGGCAATGTTATTTCTTAAACCTGGGTGTGTGGCATTTTGTTGACCTGGCTACCCCCACTTGGGATAGGTTTTCCAGTCAAGCACCTCTTGTTCGTCGGAAGCCGTTTTTGCCTCAGGGTCTCCGGGCTGTGTTCGTTTGGGTTGAACTCCTGCTAGCAAAACCGCCGGGATGAGGGAAGGGTTCAGACTGTGCCTGGGCCCTGTGGTCTCTTCCAGGTCAGTGTATGGCATTTCCTTCCCCTTGCCACAGGCACCTGGGAGCTAGTCTGCACGTGGAGAAAGACTTTCCCGGGGGAAGCCGGTTTTTGTCATACGGGTCCCAGTGCTCTGCTCCTCTCTTTTCACTCCTGCTGCCAGAAGCCCAGGGAGGATGGGAGGGCTTAGAACATGGCTAGGCACTGTGGTTTTTTCCAGAGAAGTGGAGGGCATTTGCTTTACCTTGCCACAACCACTTGGGATAGTCTGTGTACCTAAGGAAAACTGTTTCGGTGGGAAGCCGGCTTTTTGCAAAGGGGTCTCAGGGCCGTGGGCCTCGGGTGTCCCTCCGGCTCCCCAAAGCACAGGGACGAGGTGAGGAGCTTAGACCGTGCCTGGGCAATGTTGTTTCTTACACCTGGGTTTGTGGCATTTTGTTGACCTGGCTACCCCCACTTGGGATAGGTTTTCCACAGCAAGCACGTCTTTTTCGTCGGAAGCCGTTTTTGCCTCAGGGACTCCGGGCTGTGTTCGTTGGGGTTGAACTCATGCTAGCAAAACTGCCGGGATGAGGGAAGGGTTCAGACTGTGCCTGGGCCCTGTGGTCTCTTCCAGTTCAGTGTAAGGCATTTCCTTCCCCTTGCCACAGGCACCTGGGAGCATGTCTGCACGTGGAGAAAGACTTTCCCGTGGGAAGCCGGTTTTTGTCAAACGGGTCCCAGTGCTCTGCTCCTCTCTTTTCACTCCTGCTGCCTGAAGCCCAGGGACGATGGGAGGGCTTAGAACATGGCTGGGCACTGTGGTTTCTTCCAGAGAAGTGGAGGGCATTTGCTTTACCTTGCCACAACCACTTGGGATAGGGTCTGCACCTCAGGAAAACTGTTTCCGTGGGAAGCCGGCTTTTTGCAAAGGGGTCTCAGGGCCGTGGGCCTCGGGTGTCCCTCCGGCTCCCCAAAGCACAGGAACGAGGTGAGGGGCTTAGACAGTGCCTGGGCAATGTTGTTTCTTACACCTGGGTGTGTGGCATTTTGTTGACCTGGCTACACCCACTTGGGATAGGTTTTCCACAGCAAGCACGTCTTGTTCGTCGGAAGCCGTTTTTGCCTCAGGGACTCCGGGCTGTGTTCTTTGGGGTTGAACTCATGCTAGCAAAACTGCCGGGATGAGGGAAGGGTTCAGACTGTGCCTGGGCCCTGTGGTCTCTTCCAGGTCAGTGTTTGGCATTTCCTTCCCCTTGCCACAGGCAACTGAGAGCATGTCTGCACGTGGAGAAAGACTTTCCCGTGGGAAGCCGGTTTTTCTCAAACGGGTCCCAGTGCCCTGCTCCTCTCTTTCCACTCCTGCTGCCAGAAGCCCAGGGAGGATGGGAGGGCTTAGAACATGGCTGGGCACTGTGGTTTCTTCCAGAGAAGTGGAGGGCATTTGCATTACCTTGCCACAACCACTTGGGATAGGGTGTGCACCTCAGGAAAACTGTTCCCGTGGGAAGCCGGCTTTTTGCAAAGGAGTCTCAAGGTCGTGGGCCTCGGGTGTCCCGCCGGCTCCCCAAAGCACAGGGACGAGGTGAGGGGCTTAGACCGTGCCTGGGCAATGTTGTTTCTTACACCTGGGTGTGTGGCATTTCGTTGACCTGGCTACTCCCACTTGGGATAGGTTTTCCACAGCAAGCACCTCTTGTTCGTCGGAAGCCGTTTTTGCCCCAGGGGGTCTCCGGGCTGTGTTCGTTGGGGTTGAACTCCTGCTAGCAAAACCGCCGGATGAGGGAAGGGTTCAGTCTGTGCCTTGGCCCTGTGGTCTCTTCCAGGTCAGTGTATGTCATTTCCTTCCCCTTGCCACAGGCACCTGGGAGCATGTCTGCACGTGGAGAAAGACTTTCCCGTGGGAAGCCGGTTTTTGTCAAACGCGTCCCAGTGCTCTGCTCCTCTCTTTTCACTCCTGCTGCCAGAAGCCCAGGGAGGATGGGAGGGCTTAGAACATGGCTGGGCACTGTGGTTTCTTCCAGAGAAGTGGAGGGCATTTGCTTCACCTTTCCACAACCACTTGGGATACGGTCTGCACCTCAGGAAAACTCTTTCCGTGGGAAGCCGGCATTTTGCAAAGTGTTCTCACGGCCGTGGGGATCGGCTTTCCCTCCGGCTCCCCAAAGCACAGGGACAGGGTGAGGGGCTTAGACCATGCCTGGGCAATGTTATTTCTTACACCTGGGTGTGTGGCATTTTGTTGACCTGGCTACCCCCACTTGGGATAGGTTTTCCAGTCAAGCACCTCTTGTTCGTCGGAAGCCGTTTTTGCCTCAGGGTCTCCGGGCTGTGTTCGTTGGGGTTGAACTCATGCTAGCAAAACTTCCGGGATGAGGGAAGGGTTCAGACTGTGCCTGGGCCCTGTGGTCTCTTCCAGGTCAGTGTATGGCATTTCCTTCCCCTTGCCACAGGCACCTGGGAGCATGTCTGCACGTGGAGAAAGACTTTCCCGTGGGAAGCCGGTTTTTGTCAAACGGGTCCCAGTGCTCTGCTCCTCTCTTTTCACTCCTGCTGCCAGAAGCCCAGGGAGGATGGGAGGGCTGGGAACATGGCTGGGCACTGTGGGTTCTTCCAGAGAAGTGGAGGGCATTTGCTTTACCTTGCCACAACCACTTGGGATAGGGTGTGCACCTCAGGAAAACTGTTTCCGTGGGAAGCCGGCTTTTTGCAAAGGGGTCTCAGGGCCGTGGGCCTCGGGTGTCCCTCCGGCTCCCCAAAGCACAGGGACGAGTTGTGGGGTTTAGACCGTGCCTGGGCAATGTTGTTTCTTACACCTGGGTGTGTGGCATTTCGTTGACCTGGCTACTCCCACTTGGGATAGGTTTTCCACAGCAAGCACCTTTTGTTCGTCGGAAACCGTTTTTGCCTCTGGGGTCTCCGGGCTGTGTTCGTTGGGGTTGAACTCCTGCTAGCAAAACCGCCGGGATGAGGGAAGGGTTCAGACTGTGCCTGGGCCCTGTGGTCTCTTCCAGGTCAGTGTATGGTATTTCCTTCCCCTTGCCACAGGCACCTGGGAGCTAGTCTGCACGTGGAGAAAGACTTTCCCGTGGGAAGCCGGTTTTTGTCAAACGGGTCCCAGTGCCCTGCTCCTCTCTTTTCACTCCTGCTGCCAGAAGCCCAGGGAGGATGGGAGGGCTTAGAACATGGCTGGGCACTGTGGTTTCTTCCAGAGAAGTGGAGGGCATTTGCATTACCTTGCCACAACCACTTGGGATAGGGTCTGCACCTCTGGAAATCTGTTTCCGTGGGAAGCAGGCTTTTTGCAAAGGGGTCTCAGGGCCAAGGACCTCGGGTGTCCTCCGGCTCCCCAATGCACAGGGACGAGGTGAGGGGCTTAGACCGTGCCTGGGCAATGTTGTTTCTTACATCTGGGTGTGTGGCATTTTGTTGACCTGGCTACACCCACTTGGGATAAGTTTTCCACAGCAAGCACCTCTTGTTCGTCGGAAGCCGTTTTTGCCTCAGGGACTCCGGGCTGTGTTCGTTGGGGTTGAACTCATGCTAGCAAAACTGCCGGGATGAGGGAAGGGTTCAGACTGTGCCTGGGCCCTGTGGTCTCTTCCAGGTCAGTGTATGGCATTTCCTTCCCCTTGCCACAGGCACCTGGGAGCATGTCTGCACGTGGAGAAAGACTGTCCCGTGGGAAGCCAGTTTTTCTCAAACGGGTCCCAGTGCCCTGCTCCTCTCTTTCCACTCCTGCTGCCAGAAGCCCAGGGAGGATGGGAGGGCTTAGAACATGGCTGGGCACTGTGGTTTCTTCCAGAGAAGTGGAGGGCATTTGCTTTACCTTGCCACAACCACTTGGGATAGGGTCTGCACCTCAGGAAAACTGTTTCCATGGGAAGCCGGCTTTTTGCAAAGGGGTCTCAGGGCCGAGGGGCTTGGCTGTCCCTCCGGCTCCCCAAAGCACAGGGACGAGGTATGGGGCTTAGACCGTGCCTGGGCAATGTTGTTTCTTACACCTGGGTTTGTGGCATTTTGTTGACCTGGCTACCCCCACTTGAGATAGGTTTTCCAGTCAAGCACCTCTTGTTCGTCGGAAGCCGTTTTTGCCTCAGGGTCTCTGGGCTGTGTTCGTTGGGGTTGAACTCCTGCTAGCAAAACCGCCGGGTTGAGGGAAGGGTTCAGACTGTGCCTGGGCCCTGTGGTCTCTTCCAGGTCAGTGTATGGCATTTCCTTCCCCTTGCCACAGGCACCTGGGAGCATGTCTGCACGTGGAGAAAGACTTTCCCGTGGGAAGCCGGTTTTTGTCAAACGGGTCCCAGTGCTCTGCTCCTCTCTTTTCACTCCTGCTGCCAGAAGCCCAGGGAGGATGGGAGGGCTTAGAACATGGCTGGGCACTGTGGTTTCTTCCAGAGAAGTGGAGGGCATTTGCATTACCTTGCCACAACCACTTGGGATAGGGTCTGCACCTCAGGAAAACTGTTTCCGTGGGAAGCCGGCTTTTTGCAAAGGGGTCTCAGGGCCGTGGGCCTCGGGTGTCCCTCCGGCTCCCCAAAGCACAGGGACGAGGTGAGGGGCTTAGACCGTGCCTGGGCAATGTTGTTTCTTACACCTGGTTGTGTGGCATTTTGTTGACCTGGCTACACCCACTTGGGATAGGTTTTCCACAGCAAGCACCTCTTGTTCGTCGGAAGCCGTTTTTGCCTCAGGGACTCCGGGCTGTGTTCGTTGGGGTTGAACTCATGCTAGCAAAACTGCCGGGATGAGGGAACGGTTCAGACTGTGCCTGGGTCCTGTGGTCTCTTCCAGGTCAGTGTTTGGCATTTCCTTCCCCTTGCCACAGGCAACTGAGAGCATGTCTGCACGTGGAGAAAGACTTTCCCGTGGGAAGCCGGTTTTTCTCAAACGGGTCCCAGTGCCCTGCTCCTCTCTTTCCACTCCTGCTGCCAGAAGCCCAGGGAGGATGGGAGGGCTTAGAACATGGCTGGGCACTGTGGTTTCTTCCAGAGAAGTGGAGGGCATTTGCATTACCTTGCCACAACCACTTGGGATAGGGTGTGCACCTCAGGAAAACTGTTCCCGTGGGAAGCCGGCTTTTTGCAAAGGAGTCTCAGGGTCGTGGGCCTCGGGTGTCCCGCCGGCTCCCCAAAGCACAGGGACGAGGTGAGGGGCTTAGACCGTGCCTGGGCAATGTTGTTTCTTACACCTGGGTGTGTGGCATTTCGTTGACCTGGCTACTCCCACTTGGGATAGGTTTTCCACAGCAAGCACCTCTTGTTCGTCGGAAGCCGTTTTTGCCCCAGGGGGTCTAGGGCTGTGTTCGTTGGGGTTGAACTCCTGCTAGCAAAACCGCCGGATGAGGGAAGGGTTCAGTCTGTGCCTTGGCCCTGTGGTCTCTTCCATGTCAGTGTATGTCATTTCCTTCCCCTTGCCACAGGCACCTGGGAGCATGTCTGCACGTGGAGAAAGACTTTCCCGTGGGAAGCCGGTTTTTGTCAAACGCGTCCCAGTGCTCTGCTCCTCTCTTTTCACTCCTGCTGCCAGAAGCCCAGGGAGGATGGGAGGGCTTAGAACATGGCTGGGCACTGTGGTTTCTTCCAGAGAAGTGGAGGGCATTTGCTTCACCTTTCCACAACCACTTGGGATACGGTCTGCACCTCAGGAAAACTCTTTCCGTGGGAAGCCGGCTTTTTGCAAAGTGTTCTCAGGGCCGTGGGGATCGGCTTTCCCTCCGGCTCCCCAAAGCACAGGGACAGGGTGAGGGGCTTAGACCATGCCTGGGCAATGTTATTTCTTAAACCTGGGTGTGTGGCATTTTGTTGACCTGGCTACCCCCACTTGGGATAGGTTTTCCAGTCAAGCACCTCTTGTTCGTCGGAAGCCGTTTTTGCCTCAGGGTCTCCGGGCTGTGTTCGTTTGGGTTGAACTCCTGCTAGCAAAACCGCCGGGATGAGGGAAGGGTTCAGACTGTGCCTGGGCCCTGTGGTCTCTTCCAGGTCAGTGTATGGCATTTCCTTCCCCTTGCCACAGGCACCTGGGAGCTAGTCTGCACGTGGAGAAAGACTTTCCCGGGGGAAGCCGGTTTTTGTCATACGGGTCCCAGTGCTCTGCTCCTCTCTTTTCACTCCTGCTGCCAGAAGCCCAGGGAGGATGGGAGGGCTTAGAACATGGCTAGGCACTGTGGTTTTTTCCAGAGAAGTGGAGGGCATTTGCTTTACCTTGCCACAACCACTTGGGATAGTCTGTGTACCTAAGGAAAACTGTTTCGGTGGGAAGCTGGCTTTTTGCAAAGGGGTCTCAGGGCCGTGGGCCTCGGGTGTCCCTCCGGCTCCCCAAAGCACAGGGACGAGGTGAGGAGCTTAGACCGTGCCTGGGCAATGTTGTTTCTTACACCTGGGTTTGTGGCATTTTGTTGACCTGGCTACCCCCACTTGGGATAGGTTTTCCACAGCAAGCACGTCTTTTTCGTCGGAAGCCGTTTTTGCCTCAGGGACTCCGGGCTGTGTTCGTTGGGGTTGAACTCATGCTAGCAAAACTGCCGGGATGAGGGAAGGGTTCAGACTGTGCCTGGGCCCTGTGGTCTCTTCCAGTTCAGTGTAAGGCATTTCCTTCCCCTTGCCACAGGCACCTGGGAGCATGTCTGCACGTGGAGAAAGACTTTCCCGTGGGAAGCCGGTTTTTGTCAAACGGGTCCCAGTGCTCTGCTCCTCTCTTTTCACTCCTGCTGCCTGAAGCCCAGGGACGATGGGAGGGCTTAGAACATGGCTGGGCACTGTGGTTTCTTCCAGAGAAGTGGAGGGCATTTGCTTCACCTTTCCACAACCACTTGGGATACGGTCTGCACCTCAGGAAAACTCTTTCCGTGGGAAGCCGGCATTTTGCAAAGTGTTCTCACGGCCGTGGGGATCGGCTTTCCCTCCGGCTCCCCAAAGCACAGGGACAGGGTGAGGGGCTTAGACCATGCCTGGGCAATGTTATTTCTTACACCTGGGTGTGTGGCATTTTGTTGACCTGGCTACCCCCACTTGGGATAGGTTTTCCAGTCAAGCACCTCTTGTTCGTCGGAAGCCGTTTTTGCCTCAGGGTCTCCGGGCTGTGTTCGTTTGGGTTGAACTCCTGCTAGCAAAACCGCCGGGATGAGGGAAGGGTTCAGACTGTGCCTGGGCCCTGTGGTCTCTTCCAGGTCAGTGTATGGCATTTCCTTCCCTTGCCACAGGCACCTGGGAGCTAGTCTGCACGTGGAGAAAGACTTTCCCGGGGGAAGCCGGTTTTTGTCAAACGGGTCCCAGTGCTCTGCTCCTCTCTTTTCACTCCTGCTGCCAGAAGCCCAGGGAGGATGGGAGGGCTTAGAACATGGCTAGGCACTGTGGTTTTTTCCAGAGAAGTGGAGGGCATTTGCTTTACCTTGCCACAACCACTTGGGATAGTGTGTGTACCTAAGGAAAACTGTTTCGGTGGGAAGCCGGCTTTTTGCAAAGGGGTCTCAGGGCCGTGGGCCTCGGGTGTCCCTCCGGCTCCCCAAAGCACAGGGACGAGGTGAGGAGCTTAGACCGTGCCTGGGCAATGTTGTTTCTTACACCTGGGTGTGTGGCATTTTGTTGACCTGGCTACCCCCACTTGGGATAGGTTTTCCACAGCAAGCACCTCTTTTTCGTCGGAAGCCGTTTTTGCCTCAGGGACTCCGGGCTGTGTTCGTTGGGGTTGAACTCATGCTAGCAAAACTGCCGGGATGAGGGAAGGGTTCAGACTGTGCCTGGGCCCTGTGGTCTCTTCCAGGTCAGTGTATGGCATTTCCTTCCCCTTGCCACAGGCACCTGGGAGCATGTCTGCACGTGGAGAAAGACTTTCCCGTGGGAAGCCGGTTTTTGTCAAACGGGTCCCAGTGCTCTGCTCCTCTCTTTTCACTCCTGCTGCCAGAAGCCCAGGGAGGATGGGAGGGCTTGGAACATGGCTGGGCACTGTGGTTTCTTCCAGAGAAGTGGAGGGCATTTGCTTTACCTTGCCACCACCCCTTGGGATAGGGTCTGCACCTCAGGAAAGCTCTTTCCGTGGGAGGCCGGCTTTCTGCCAAACGGGCCTCAGGGCCGTGGGCTTCGGGGGAGCCTCTGGCTCCTCAAAACACAGAGAGGACGTGAGGGGTTAGACCATGCCTGGGCCTAGTTGTCTCTTCCACCTGGGTGTGTGGCATTTTGTTGACCTAGCTACCCCCTCTTGGGATTGGTTTTCCACAGCAAGAGCATATTATTCGTCGGAAGCCCTTTGGGCCCCAGGGGGTCTCCGGGCTGTGTTCGTTGTGGTGGAACTCCTGCTAGCAAAACCGCCGGGATGAGGGAAGGGCTCAGACTGTGCCTGGGCCCTGTGGTCTCTTCCAGGTCAGTGTATGGTATTTCCTTCATCTTGCCAAAGGCACTGGGGAGCATGTCTGCACGTGGAGAAGGACTTCCTCATGGAAGCCGGTTTCTGTCAAAGCGTCCCAGTGCTGTCCTCCTCTCTTTTCACTCCTGTTGCTAGAAGCCCAGGGAGGATTGGAGGGCTTAGAACATGGCTGGGCACTGTGGTTTCTTCCAGAGAAGTGGAGGGCATTTGCTTTACCTTGCCACAACCACTTGGGATAGGGTGTGCACCTCAGGAAAACTGTTTCCGTGGGAAGCCGGCTTTTTGCAAAGGGGTCTCAGGGCCGTGGGGATCGGGTGTCCCTCCGGCTCCCCAAAGCACGGGGATGAGGTGAGGGGCTTAGACCATGCCTGGGCAATGTTGTTTCTTACACCTGGGTGTTTGGCATTTCGTTGACCTGGCTACTCCCACTTGGGATAGGTTTTCCACAGCAAGCACGTATTGTTCGTCGGAAGTCGTTTTTGCCCCAGGGGTCTCCGGGCTGTGTTCGTTGGGGTTGACCTCCTGCTAGCAAAACCGCCGGGATGAGAGAAGGGCTGAGACTGTGCCTGGGCCCTGTGGTCTCTTCCATGTCAGTGTAATGCATGTCCTTCCCCTTGCCACAGGCACCTGGGAGCATGTCTGCACGTGGAGAAAGACTTTCCCGTGGGAAGCGGGTTTTTGTCAAACGGGTCCCAGTGCTCTGCTCCTCTCTTTTCACTCCTGCTGCCAGAAGCCCAGGGAGGATGGGAGGGCTTAGAACATGGCTGGGCACTGTGGTTTCTTCCAGAGAAGTGGAGGGCATTAGCTTTACCTTGCCACAACCACTTGGGATAGGGTGTGCACCTCAGGAAAACTGTTTCCGTGGGAAGCCGGCTTTTTGCAAAGGGGTCTCAGGACCGTGGGGCTCGGCTCTCCCTCCGGCTCCCCAAGGCACAGGGACGAGGTGAGGGGCTTAGACCGTGCCTGGGCAATGTTGTTTCTTACACCTGGGTGTGTGGCATTTTATTGACCTGGCTACACCCACTTGGGATAGGTTTTCCACAGCAAGCACCTCTTGTTCGTCGGAAGCCGTTTTTGCCCCAGGGGGTCTCCGGGCTGTGTTCGTTGGGGTTGAACTCCTGCTAGCAAAACCGCCGGATGAGGGAAGGGTTCAGTCTGTGCCTTGGCCCTGTGGTCTCTTCCAGGTCAGTGTATGTCATTTCCTTCCCCTTGCCACAGGCACCTGGGAGCATGTCTGCACGTGGAGAAAGACTTTCCCGTGGGAAGCCGGTTTTTGTCAAACGCGTCCCAGTGCTCTGCTCCTCTCTTTTCACTCCTGCTGCCAGAAGCCCAGGGAGGATGGGAGGGCTTAGAACATGGCTGGGCACTGTGGTTTCTTCCAGAGAAGTGGAGGGCATTTGCTTCACCTTTCCACAACCACTTGGGATACGGTCTGCACCTCAGGAAAACTCTTTCCGTGGGAAGCCGGCTTTTTGCAAAGTGTTCTCAGGGCCGTGGGGATCGGCTTTCCCTCCGGCTCCCCAAAGCACAGGGACAGGGTGAGGGGCTTAGACCATGCCTGGGCAATGTTATTTCTTACACCTGGGTGTGTGGCATTTTGTTGACCTGGCTACCCCCACTTGGGATAGGTTTTCGAGTCAAGCACCTCTTGTTCGTCGGAAGCCGTTTTTGCCTCAGGGTCTCCGGGCTGTGTTCGTTTGGGTTGAACTCCTGCTAGCAAAACCGCCGGGATGAGGGAAGGGTTCAGACTGTGCCTGGGCCCTGTGGTCTCTTCCAGGTCAGTGTATGGCATTTCCTTCCCCTTGCCACAGGCACCTGGGAGCTAGTCTGCACGTGGAGAAAGACTTTCCCGGGGGAAGCCGGTTTTTGTCAAACGGGTCCCAGTGCTCTGCTCCTCTCTTTTCACTCCTGCTGCCAGAAGCCCAGGGAGGATGGGAGGGCTTGGAACATGGCTGGGCACTGTGGTTTCTTCCAGAGAAGTGGAGGGCATTTGCTTTACCTTGCCACCACCCCTTGGGATAGGGTCTGCACCTCAGGAAAGCTCTTTCCGTGGGAGGCCGGCTTTCTGCCAAACGGGCCTCAGGGCCGTGGGCTTCGGGGGAGCCTCTGGCTCCTCAAAACACAGAGAGGACGTGAGGGGTTAGACCATGCCTGGGCCTAGTTGTCTCTTCCACCTGGGTGTGTGGCATTTTGTTGACCTGGCTACCCCCTCTTGGGATAGGTTTTCCACAGCAAGAGCATATTATTCGTCGGAAGCCCTTTGGGCCCCAGGGGGTCTCCGGGCTGTGTTCGTTGTGGTGGAACTCCTGCTAGCAAAACCGCCGGGATGAGGGAAGGGCTCAGACTGTGCCTGGGCCCTGTGGTCTCTTCCAGGTCAGTGTATGGTATTTCCTTCATCTTGCCACAGGCACTGGGGAGCATGTCTGCACGTGGAGAAGGACTTCCTCATGGAAGCCGGTTTCTGTCAAAGCGTCCCAGTGCTGTCCTCCTCTCTTTTCACTCCTGTTGCTAGATGCCCAGGGAGGATGGGAGGGCTTAGAACATGGCTGGGCACTGTGGTTTCTTCCAGAGAAGTGGAGGGCATTTGCTTTACCTTGCCACAACCACTTGGGATAGGGTCTGCACCTCAGGAAAACTGTTTCCGTGGGAAGCCGGCTTTTTACAAAGGGGTCTCAGGGCCGTGGGGATGGGGTGTCCCTCCGGCTCCTCAAAGCACGGGGATGAGGTGAGGGGCTTAGACCATGCCTGGGCAATGTTGTTTCTTACACCTGGGTGTTTGGCATTTTGTTGACCTGGCTACCCCACTTGGGATAGGTTTTCCACAGCAAGCACGTATTGTTCGTCGGAAGCCGTTTTTGCCCCAGGGGTCTCCGGGCTGTGTTCGTTGTGGTTGACCTCCTGCTAGCAAAACCGCCGGGATGAGAGAAGGGCTGAGACTGTGCCTGGGCCCTGTGGTCTCTTCCATGTCAGTGTAATGCATTTCCTTCCCCTTGCCACAGGCACCTGGGAGCATGTCTGCACGTGGAGAAAGACTTTCCCGTGGGAAGCGGGTTTTTGTCAAACGGGTCCCAGTGCTCTGCTCCTCTCTTTTCACTCCTGCTGCCAGAAGCCCAGGGAGGATGGGAGGGCTTAGAACATGGCTGGGCACTGTGGTTTCTTCCAGAGAAGTGGAGGGCATTTGCTTTACCTTGCCACAACCACTTGGGATAGGGTGTGCACCTCAGGAAAACTGTTTCCGTGGGAAGCCGGCTTTTTGCAAAGGGGTCTCAGGACCGTGGGGCTCGGCTCTCCCTCCGGCTCCCCAAGACACAGGGACGAGGTGAGGGGCTTAGACCGTGCCTGGGCAATGTTGTTTCTTACACCTGGGTGTGTGGCATTTTATTGACCTGGCTACACCCACTTGGGATAGGTTTTCCACAGCAAGCACCTCTTGTTCGTCGGAAGCCGTTTTTGCCTCAGGGACTCAGGGCTGTGTTCGTTGGGGTTGAACTCATGCTAGCAAAACTGCCGGGATGAGGGAAGGGTTCAGACTGTGCCTGGGCCCTGTGGTCTCTTCCAGGTCAGTGTATGGCATTTCCGTCCCCTTGCCACAGGCACCTGAGAGCATGTCTGCACGTGGAGAAAGACTTTCCCGTGGGAAGCCGGTTTTTCTCAAACGAGTCCCAGTGCCCTGCTCCTCTCTTTCCACTCCTGCTGCCAGAAGCCCAGGGAGGATGGGAGGGCTTAGAACATGGCTGGGCACCGTGGTTTCTTCCAGAAAAGTGGAGGGCATTTGCTTTACCTTGCCACAACCACTTGTGAGAGGGTCTGCACCTCAGGAAAACTGTTTCCGTGGGAAGCCGGCTTTTTGCTAAGGGGTCTCAGGGCCGTGGGACTCGGGTGTCCCTCCGGCTCCCCAAAGCACAGGGACGAGGTGAGGGGCTTAGACCGTGCCTGGGCAATGTTGTTTCTTACACCTGGGTGTGTGGTATTTTGTTGACCTGGCTACTCCCACTTGGGATAGGTTTTCCACAGCAAGCACCTCTTGTTCGTCGGAAGCCGTTTTTGCCCCAGGGGTCTCCGGGTTGTGTTCGTTGGGGTTGAACTCCTGCTAGCAAAACCGCCGGGATGAGGGAAGGGTTCAGACTGTGCCTGGGCCCTGTGGTCTCTTCCAGGTCAGTGTATGGCATTTCCTTCCCCTTGCCACAGGCGCCTGGGAGCGTGTCTGCCCGTGGAGAAAGACTGTCCGTGTGAAGCCGGTTTTTGTCAAACGGGTCCCAGTGCCCTGCTCCTCTCTTTTCACTCCTGCTGCCAGAAGCCCAGGGAGGATGGGAGGGCTTAGAACACGGCTGGGCACCGTGGATTCTTCCAGAGAAGTGGAGGGCATTTGCTTTACCTTGCCACAACCACTTGTGAGAGGGTCTGCACTCAGGAAAACTGTTTCGGTGGAAAGCCGGCTTTTTGCAAATGGGTCTCAGGGCCGTGGGCCTCGGGTGTCCCTCCGGCTCCCCAAAGCACAGGGACGAGGTGAGGGCTTGGACGGTGCCTGGGCAATGTTGTTTCTTACACCTGGGTGTGTGGCATTTTGCTGACCTGGCTACCCCACTTGGGATAGGTTTTCCACAGCAAGCACCTCTTGTTCGTCGGAAGCCGTTTTTGCCCCAGGGGTCTCCGGGCTGTGTTCGTTGGGGTTGAACTCCTGCTAGCAAAACCGTCGGGATGAGGGAGGGGTTCAGACTGTGCCTGGGCCCTGTGGTCTCTTCCAGGTCAGTGTATGGCATTTCCTTCCCCTTGCCACAGGCACCTGGGAGCATGTCTGCACGTGGAGAAAGACTTTCCCGTGGGAAGCCGGTTTTTGTCAAACGGGTCCCAGTGCTCTGCTCCTCTCTTTTCACTCCTGCTGCCTGAAGCCCAGGGAGGATGGGAGGGCTTAGAACATGGCTGGGCACTGTGGTTTCTTCCAGAGAAGTGGAGGGCATTTGCTTTACCTTGCCACAACCACTTGGGATAGGGTCTGCACCTCAGGAAAACTGTTTCCGTGGGAAGCCGGCTTTTTGCAAAGGGGTCTCAGGGCCGAGGGGCTTGGCTGTCCCTCCGGCTCCCCAAAGCACAGGGACGAGGTATGGGGCTTAGACCGTGCCTGGGCAATGTTGTTTCTTACACCTGGGTGTGTGGCATTTTGTTGACCTGGCTACCCCCACTTGGGATAGGTTTTCCACAGCAAGCACCTCTTTTTCGTCGGAAGCCGTTTTTGCCTCAGGGTCTCCGGCCTGTGTTCGTTGGGGTTGAACTCCTGCAAGCAAAACCGCCGGATGAGGGAAGGGTTCAGACTGTGCCTGGGCCCTGTGGTCTCTTCCAGGTCAGTGTATGGCATTTCCTTACCCTTGCCACAGGCACCTGGGAGCATGTCGGCACGTGGAGAAAGACTTTCCCGTGGGAAGCCGGTTTTTGTCAAACGGGTCCCAGTGCTCTGCTCCTCTCTTTTCACTCCTGCTGCCAGAAGCCCAGGGAGGATGGGAGGGCTTAGAACATGGCTGGGCACTGTGGTTTCTTCCAGAGAAGTGGAGGGCATTTGCATTACCTTGCCACAACCACTTGGGATAGGGTCTGCACCTCAGGAAAACTGTTTCCGTGGGAAGCCGGCTTTTTGCAAAGGGGTCTCAGGGCCGTGGGCCTCGGGTGTCCCTCCGGCTCCCCAAAGCACAGGGACGAGGTGAGGGGCTTAGACCGTGCCTGGGCAATGTTGTTTCTTACACCTGGGTGTGTGGCATTTTGTTGACCTGGCTACACCCACTTGGGATAGGTATTCCACAGCAAGCACCTCTTGTTCGTCGGAAGCCGTTTTTGCCTCAGGGACTCCGGGCTGTGTTCGTTGGGGTTGAACTCATGCTAGCAAAACTGCCGGGATGAGGGAAGGGTTCAGACTGTGCCTGGGCCCTGTGGTCTCTTTCAGGTCAGTGTATGGCATTTCCTTCCCCTTGCCACAGGCACCTGAGAGCATGTCTGCACGTGGAGAAAGACTTTCCCGTGGGAAGCCGGTTTTTCTCAAACGGGTCCCAGTGCCGTGCTCCTCTCTTTCCACTCCTGCTGCCAGAAGCCCAGGGAGGATGGGAGGGCTTAGAACATGGCTGGGCACTGTGGTTTCTTCCAGAGAAGTGGAGGGCATTTGCATTACCTTGCCAAAACCACTTGGGATAGGGTGTGCACCTCAGGAAAACTGTTCCCGTGGGAAGCCGGCTTTTTGCAAAGGAGTCTCAGGGTCGTGGGCCTCGGGTGACCCGCCGGCTCCCCAAAGCACAGGGACGAGGTGAGGGGCTTAGACCGTGCCTGGGCAATGTTGTTTCTTACACCTGGGTGTGTGGCATTTCGTTGACCTGGCTACTCCCACTTGGGATAGGTTTTCCACAGCAAGCACCTCTTGTTCGTCGGAAGCCGTTTTTGCCCCAGACGTCTCCGGGCTGTGTTCGTTGGGGTTGAACTCCTGCTAGCAAAACCGCCGGATGAGGGAAGGGTTCAGACTGTGCCTGGGCCCTGTGGTCTCTTCCAGGTCAGTGTATGTCATTTCCTTCCCCTTGCCACAGGCACCTGGGAGCATGTCTGCACGTGGAGAAAGACTTTCCCGTGGGAAGCCGGTTTTTGTCAAACGGGTCCCAGTGCTCTGCTCCTCTCTTTTCACTCCTGCTGCCAGAAGCCCAGGGAGGATGGGAGGGCTTAGAACATGGCTGGGCACTGTGGTTTCTTCCAGAGAAGTGGAGGGCATTTGCTTTACCTTGCCACAACCACTTGGGATACGGTCTGCACCTCAGGAAAACTCTTTCCGTGGGAAGCCGGCTTTTGGCAAAGTGTTCTCAGGGCCGTGGGGATCGGCTTTCCCTCCGGTCCCCAAAGCACAGGGACAGGGTGAGGGGCTTAGACCATTCCTGGACAATGTTATTTCTTACACCTGGGTGTGTGGCATTTTGTTGACCTGGCTACCCCCACTTGGGATAGTTTTTCCAATCAAGCACCTCTTGTTCGTCGGAAGCCGATTTTGCCTCAGGGTCTCCGGGCTGTGTTCGTTGGGGTTGAACTCCTGCTAGCAAAACCGCCGGGATGAGGGAAGGGTTCAGACTGTGCCTGGGCCCTGTGGTCTCTTCCAGGTCAGTGTATGGCATTTCCTTCCCCTTGCCACAGGCACCTGGGAGCTAGTCTGCACGTGGAGAAAGACTTTCCCGTGGGAAGCCGGTTTTTGTCAAACTGGTCCCAGTGCTCTGCTCCTCTCTTTTCACTCCTGCTGCCAGAAGCCCAGGGAGGATGGGAGGGCTTAGAACATGGCAGGGCACTGTGGTTTTTTCCAGAGAAGTGGAGGGCATTTGCATTACCTTGCCTACTACCACTTGGGATAGGGTCTGCACCTCAGGAAAACTGTTTCAGTGGGAAGCCGGCTTTTTGCAAAGGGGTCTCAGGGCCGTGGGGCTTGGCTGTCCCTCCGGATCCCCAAAGCACAGGGACGAGGTGAGTCGCTTTTACCGTGCCTGGGCAATGTTGTTTCTTACACCTGGGTGTGTGGCATTTTATTGACCTGGCTACCCCCACTTGGGATAGGTTTTCCACAGCAAGCACCTCTTGTTCGACTGAAGCCGTTTTTGCCTCAGGGTCTCCGGGCTGTGTTCGTTGGGGTTCAACTCCTGCTAGCAAAACTGCCGGGATGAGGGAAGGGTTCAGACTGTGTCTGGGCCCTGTGGTCTCTTCCAGGTCAGTGTATGGCATTTCCTTCCCCTTGCCACAGGAACCTGGGAGCATGTCTGCACGTGGAGAAAGACTGTCCCGTGGGAAGCCGGTTTTTGTCAAACGGGTCCCAGTGCCCTGCTCCTCTCTTTTCACTCCTGTTGCCAGAAGCCCTGGGAGGATGGGAGGGCTTAGAACATGGCTGGGCACTGTGGTTTCTTCCAGAAAAGTGGAGGGCATTTGCTTTACCTTGCCACAACCACTTGTGAGAGGGTCTGCACCTCAGGAAAACTGTTTCCGTGGGAAGCCGGCTTTTTGGTAAGGGGTCTCAGGGCCGTGGGCTTCGGGTGTCCCTCCGGCTCCCCAAAGCACAGGGACGAGGTGAGGGGCTTAGACCGTGCCTGGGCAATGTTGTTTCTTACACCTGGGTGTGTGGTATTTTGTTGACCTGGCTACTCCCACTTGGGATAGGTTTTCCACAGCAAGCACCTCTTGTTTGTCGGAAGCCGTTTTTGCCCCAGGGGTCTCCGGGCTGTGTTCGTTGGGGTTGAACTCCTGCTAGCAAAACCGCCGGGATGAGGGAAGTGTTCAGACTGTGCCTGGGCCCTGTGGTCTCTTCCAGGTCAGTGTATGGCATTTCCTTCCCCTTGCCACAGGCACCTGGGAGCGTGTCTGCACGTGGAGAAAGACTTTCCCGTGGGAAGCCGGTTTTTGTCAAACGGGTCCAAGTGCTCTGCTCCTGTCTTTTCACTCCTGCTGCCAGAAGCCCAGGGAGGATGGGAGGGCTTAGAACATGGCTGGGCACCGTGGTTTCTTCCAGAGAAGTGGAGGGCATTTGCTTTACCTTGCCACAACCACTTGTGAGAGGGTCTGCACTCAGGAAAACGGTTTCGGTGGGAAGCCGGCTTTTTGCAAATGGGTCTCAGGGCCGTGGGCCTCGGGTGTCCCTCCGGCTCCCCAAAGCACAGGGACGAGGTGAGGGGCTTGGACGGTGCCTGGGCAATGTTGTTTCTTACACTTGGGTGTGTGGCATTTTGTTGACCTGGCTACCCCACTTGGAATAGGTTTTCCACAGGAAGCACCTCTTGTTCGTCGGAAGCCGTTTTTGCCCCAGGGGTCTCCGGGCTGTGTTCGTTGGGGTTGAACTCCTGCTAGCAAAACCGTCGGGATGAGGGAGGGGTTCAGAGTGTGCCTGGGCCCTGTGGTCTCTTCCAGGTCAGTGTATGGCATTTCCTTCCCCTTGCCACAGGCACCTGGGAGCATGTCTGCACGTGGAGAAAGACTTTCCCGTGGGAAGCCGGTTTTTGTCAAACGGGTCCCAGTGCCCTGCTCCTCTCTTTTCACTCCTGCTGCCAGAAGCCCAGGGAGGATGGGAGGGCTTAGAACATGGCTGGGCACTGTGGTTTCTTCCAGAGAAGTGGAGGGCATTTGCTTTACCTTGCCACAACCACTTGGGATAGGGTCTGCACCTCAGGAAAACTGTTTCCGTGGGAAGCCGGCTTTTTGCAAAGGGGTCTCAGGGCCGAGGGGCTTGGCTGTCCCTCCGGCTCCCCAAAGCACAGGGACGAGGTATGGGGCTTAGACCGTGCCTGGGCAATGTTGTTTCTTACACCTGGGTTTGTGGCATTTTGTTGACCTGGCTACCCCCACTTGAGATAGGTTTTCCAGTCAAGCACCTCTTGTTCGTCAGAAGCCGTTTTTGCCTCAGGGTCTCTGGGCTGTGTTCGTTGGGGTTGAACTCCTGCTAGCAAAACCGCCGGATGAGGGAAGGGTTCAGACTGTGCCTGGGCCCTGTGGTCTCTTCCAGGTCAGTGTATGGCATTTCCTTCCCCTTGCCACAGGCACCTGGGAGCATGTCTGCACGTGGAGAAAGACTTTCCCGTGGGAAGCCGGTTTTTGTCAAACGGGTCCCAGTGCTCTGCTCCTCTCTTTTCACTCCTGCTGCCAGAAGCCCAGGGAGGATGGGAGGGCTTAGAACATGGCTGGGCACTGTGGTTTCTTCCAGAGAAGTGGAGGGCATTTGCTTTACCTTGCCACAACCACTTGGGAGAGGGTCTGTACCTCAGGAAAACTGTTTCCGTGGGAAGCCGGCTTTTTGCAAAGGGGTCAGAGGGTCGTGGGCCTCTGGTGTCCCTCCGGCTCCCCAAAGCACAGGGACGAGGTGAGGGGCTTAGACCGTGCCTGGGCAATGTTGTTTCTTACACCTGGGTGTGTGGCATTTCGTTGACCTGGCTACGCCCACTTGGGATAGGTTTTCCACAGCAAGCACCTCTTGTTCGACTGAAGCCGTTTTTGCCTCAGGGTCTCCGGGTTGTGTTCGTTGGGGTTGAACTCCTGCTAGCAAAACCGCTGGGATGAGGGAAGGGTTCAGACTGTGCCTGGGCCCTGTGGTCTCTTCCAGGTCAGTGTATGTCATTTCCTTCCCCTTGCCACAGGCACCTGGGAGAATATCTGCACGTGGAGAAAGACTTTCCCGTGGGAAGCCGGTTTTTCTCAAACGGGTCCCAGGGCCCTGCTCCTCTCTTTCCACTCCTGCTGCCAGAAGCCCAGGGAGGATGGGAGGGCTTAGAACATGGCTGGGCACTGTGGTTTCTTCCAGAGAAGTGGAGGGCATTTGCTTTACCTTGCCACAACCACTTGGGATACGGTCTGCACCTCAGGAAAACTGTTTCCGTGGGAAGCCGGCTTTTTGCAAAGGGGTCTCAGGGCCGTGGGGATCGGGTGTCCCTCCGGCTCCTCAAAGCACGGGGATGAGGTGAGGGGCTTGACCATGCCTGGGCAATGTTGTTTCTTACACCTGGGTGTTTGGCATTTTGTTGACCTGGCTACCCCACTTGGGATAGGTTTTCCACAGCAAGCACGTATTGTTCGTCGGAAGCCGTTTTTGCCCCAGGGGTCTCCGGGCTGTGTTCGTTGGGGTGGACCTCCTGCTGTCAAAACCGCCGGGATGAGGGAAGGGTTCAGACTGTGCCTGGTCCCTGTGGTCTCTTCCATGTCAGTGTAATGCATTTCCTTCCCCTTGCCACAGGCACCTGGGAGCATGTCTGCACGTGGAGAAAGACTTTCCCGTGGGAAGCGGGTTTTTGTCAAACTGGTCCCAGTGCTCTGCTCCTCTCTTTTCACTCCTGCTGCCAGAAGCCCAGGGAGGATGGGAGGGCTTAGAACATGGCTGGGCACTGTGGTTTCTTCCAGAGAAGTGGAGGGCATTTGCATTACCTTGCCACAACCACTTGGGATAGGGTGTGCACCTCAGGAAAACTTTTTCCGTGGGAATCCGGCTTTTTGCAAAGGGGTCTCAGGGCCATGGGCCTCGGGTGTCCCTCCGGCTCCCCAAAGCACAGGGACAAGGTGAGGGGCTTAGACCGTGCCTGGGCAATGTTGTTTCTTAAACCTTGGTGTGTGGCATTTTGTTGTCCTGGCTACCCCCACTTGGGATAGGTTTTCCACAGCAAGCACCTCTTGTTCGTCGGAAGCCGTTTTTGCCTCAGGCTCTCCGAGCTGTGTTCGTTGGGGTTGAACTCCTGATAGCAAAACTGCCGGGATGAGGGAAGCGTTCAGACTGTGCCTGGGCCCTGTGGTCTCTTCCAGGTCAGTGTATGGCATTTCCTTCCCCTTGCCACAGGCACCTGGGAGCATGTCTGCACGTGGAGAAAGACTTTCCCGTGGGAAGCCGGTTTTTGTCAAACGGGTCCCAGTGCTCTGCTCCTCTCTTTTCACTCCTGCTGCCAGAAGCCCAGGGAGGATGGGAGGGCTTAGAACATGGCTGGGCACTGTGGTTTTTTCCAGAGAGGTGGAGGGCATTTGCTTTACCTTGCCACAACCACTTGTGAGAGGGTCTGCACCTCAGGAAAACTGTTTCCGTGGGAAGCCGGCTTTTTGCAAAGGGGTCTCAGGACCGTGGGGCTCGGCTCTCCCTCCGGCTGCCCAAAGCACAGGGACGAGGTGAGGGGCTTAGACCGTGCCTGGGCAATGTTGTTTCTTACACCTGGGTGTGTGGCATTTTGTTGACCTGGCTACCCCACTTGGGATAGGTTTTCCACAGCAAGCACCCCTTGTTCGTCGGAAGCCGTTTTTGCCTCAGGGACTCCGGGCTGTGTTCGTTGTGGTTGAACTCATGCTAGCAAAACTGCCGGGATGAGGGAAGGGTTCAGACTGTGCCTGGGCCCTGTGGTCTCTTCCAGTTCAGTGTATGGCATTTCCTTCCCCTTGCCACAGGCACCTGGGAGCATGTCTGCACGTGGAGAAAGACTTTCCCGTGGGAAGCCGGTTTTTCTCAAACGGGTCCCAGTGCCCTGCTCCTCTCTTTCCACTCCTGCTGCCAGAAGCCCAGGGAGGATGGGAGGGCTTAGAACATGGCTGGGCACTGTGGTTTCTTCCAGAGAAGTGGAGGGCATTTGCTTTACCTTGCCACAACCACTTGGGATAGGGTCTGCACCTCAGGAAAACTGTTTCCGTGGGAAGCCGGCTTTTTGCAAAGGGGTCTCAGGGCCGAGGGGCTTGGCTGTCCCTCCGGCTCCCCAAAGCACAGGGATGAGTTATGGGGCTTAGACCGTGCCTGGGCAATGTTGTTTCTTACACATGGGTTTGTGGCGTTTTGTTGACCTGGCTACCCCCACTTGAGATAGGTTTTCCAGTCAAGCACCTCTTGTTCGTCGGAAGCCGTTTTTGCCTCAGGGTCTCTGGGCTGTGTTCGTTGGGGTTGAACTCCTGCTAGCAAAACCGCCGGATGAGGGAAGGGTTCAGACTGTGCCTGGGCCCTGTTTTCTAGGTCAGTGTATGGCATTTCCTTCCCCTTGCCACAAGCACCTGGGAGCATGTCTGCACGTGGAGAAAGACTTTCCCGTGGGAAGCCGGTTTTTGTCAAACGGGTCCCAGTGCTCTGCTCCTCTCTTTTCACTCCTGCTGTCAGAAGCCCAGGGAGGATGGGAGGGCTTAGAACATGGCTGGGCACTGTGGTTTCTTCCAGAGAAGTGGAGGGCATTTGCATTACCTTGCCACAACCACTTGTGAGAGGGTCTGCACCTCAGGAAAACTGTTTCCGTGGGAAGCCGGCTTTTTGGTAAGGGGTCTCAGGGCCGTGGGCTTCGGGTGTCCCTCCGGCTCCCCAAAGCACAGGGACGAGGTGAGGGGCTTAGACCGTGCCTGGGCAATGTTGTTTCTTACACCTGGGTGTGTGGTATTTTGTTGACCTGGCTACTCCCACTTGGGATAGGTTTTCCACAGCAAGCACCTCTTGTTTGTCGGAAGCCGTTTTTGCCCCAGGGGTCTCCGGGCTGTGTTCGTTGGGGTTGAACTCCTGCTAGCAAAACCGCCGGGATGAGGGAAGTGTTCAGACTGTGCCTGGGCCCTGTGGTCTCTTCCAGGTCAGTGTATGGCATTTCCTTCCCCTTGCCACAGGCACCTGGGAGCGTGTCTGCACGTGGAGAAAGACTTTCCCGTGGGAAGCCGGTTTTTGTCAAACGGGTCCAAGTGCTCTGCTCCTGTCTTTTCACTCCTGCTGCCAGAAGCCCAGGGAGGATGGGAGGGCTTAGAACATGGCTGGGCACCGTGGTTTCTTCCAGAGAAGTGGAGGGCATTTGCTTTACCTTGCCACAACCACTTGTGAGAGGGTCTGCACTCAGGAAAACGGTTTCGGTGGGAAGCCGGCTTTTTGCAAATGGGTCTCAGGGCCGTGGGCCTCGGGTGTCCCTCCGGCTCCCCAAAGCACAGGGACGAGGTGAGGGGCTTGGACGGTGCCTGGGCAATGTTGTTTCTTACACTTGGGTGTGTGGCATTTTGTTGACCTGGCTACCCCACTTGGAATAGGTTTTCCACAGGAAGCACCTCTTGTTCGTCGGAAGCCGTTTTTGCCCCAGGGGTCTCCGGGCTGTGTTCGTTGGGGTTGAACTCCTGCTAGCAAAACCGTCGGGATGAGGGAGGGGTTCAGACTGTGCCTGGGCCCTGTGGTCTCTTCCAGGTCAGTGTATGGCATTTCCTTCCCCTTGCCACAGGCACCTGGGAGCATGTCTGCACGTGGAGAAAGACTTTCCCGTGGGAAGCCGGTTTTTGTCAAACGGGTCCCAGTGCCCTGCTCCTCTCTTTTCACTCCTGCTGCCAGAAGCCCAGGGAGGATGGGAGGGCTTAGAACATGGCTGGGCACTGTGGTTTCTTCCAGAGAAGTGGAGGGCATTTGCTTTACCTTGCCACAACCACTTGGGATAGGGTCTGCACCTCAGGAAAACTGTTTCCGTGGGAAGCCGGCTTTTTGCAAAGGGGTCTCAGGGCCGAGGGGCTTGGCTGTCCCTCCGGCTCCCCAAAGCACAGGGACGAGGTATGGGGCTTAGACCGTGCCTGGGCAATGTTGTTTCTTACACCTGGGTTTGTGGCATTTTGTTGACCTGGCTACCCCCACTTGAGATAGGTTTTCCAGTCAAGCACCTCTTGTTCGTCAGAAGCCGTTTTTGCCTCAGGGTCTCTGGGCTGTGTTCGTTGGGGTTGAACTCCTGCTAGCAAAACCGCCGGATGAGGGAAGGGTTCAGACTGTGCCTGGGCCCTGTGGTCTCTTCCAGGTCAGTGTATGGCATTTCCTTCCCCTTGCCACAGGCACCTGGGAGCATGTCTGCACGTGGAGAAAGACTTTCCCGTGGGAAGCCGGTTTTTGTCAAACGGGTCCCAGTGCTCTGCTCCTCTCTTTTCACTCCTGCTGCCAGAAGCCCAGGGAGGATGGGAGGGCTTAGAACATGGCTGGGCACTGTGGTTTCTTCCAGAGAAGTGGAGGGCATTTGCATTACCTTGCCACAACCACTTGGGATAGGGTCTGCACCTCAGGAAAACTGTTTCCGTGGGAAGCCGGCTTTTTGCAAAGGGGTCTCAGGGCCGTGGGCCTCGGGTGTCCCTCCGGCTCCCCAAAGCACAGGGACGAGGTGAGGGGCTTAGACCGTGCCTGGGCAATGTTGTTTCTTACACCTGGGTGTGTGGCATTTTGTTGACCTGGCTACACCCACTTGGGATAGGTTTTCCACAGCAAGCACCTCTTGTTCGTCGGAAGCCGTTTTTGCCTCAGGGACTCCGGGCTGTGTTCGCTGGGGTTGAACTCATGCTAGCAAAACTGCCGGGATGAGGGAAGGGTTCAGACTGTGCCTGGGCCCTGTGGTCTCTTCCAGGTCAGTGTATGGCATTTCCTTCCCCTTGCCACAGGCACCTGGGAGCATGTCTGCACGTGGAGAAACACTTTCCCGTGGGAAGCCGGTTTTTCTCAAACGGGTCCCAGTGCCCTGCTCCTCTCTTTCCACTCCTGCTGCCAGAAGCCCAGGGAGGATGGGAGGGCTTAGAACATGGCTGGGCACTGTGGTTTCTTCCAGAGAAGTGGAGGGCATTTGCTTTACCTTGCCACAACCACTTGGGATAGGGTCTGCACCTCAGGAAAACTGTTTCCGTGGGAAGCCGGCTTTTTGCAAAGGGGTCTCAGGGCCGAGGGGCTTGGCTGTCCCTCCGGCTCCCCAAAGCACAGGGACGAGGTGTGGGGCTTAGACCGTGCCTGGGCAATGTTGTTTCTTACACCTGGGTTTGTGGCATTTTGTTGAGCTGGCTACCCCCACTTGGGATAGGTTTTCCAGTCAAGCACCTCTTGTTCGTCGGAAGCCGTTTTTGCCTCAGGGTCTCTGGGCTGTGTTCGTTGGGGTTGAACTCCTGCTAGCAAAACCGCCGGGATGAGGGAAGGGTTCAGACTGTGCCTGGGCCCTGTGGTCTCTTCCAAGTCAGTGTATGGCATTTCCTTCCCCTTGCCACAGGCACCTGGGAGCATGTCTGCACGTGGAGAAAGACTTTCACTTGGGAAGCCGGTTTTTGTCCAACGGGTCCCAGTGCCCTGCTCCTCTCTTTTCACTCCTGCTGCCAGAAGCCCAGGGAGGATGTGAGGGCTTAGAACATGGCTGGGCACTGTGGTTTCTTCCAGAGAAGTGGAGGGCATTTGCTTTACCTTGCCACAACCACTTGGGAGAGGGTCTGTACCTCAGGAAAACTGTTTCCGTGGGAAGCCGGCTTTTTGCAAAGGGGTCAGAGGGTCGTGGGCCTCTGGTGTCCCTCCGGCTCCCCAAAGCACAGGGACGAGGTGAGGGGCTTAGACCGTGCCTGGGCAATGTTGTTTCTTACACCTGGGTGTGTGGCATTTCGTTGACCTGGCTACGCCCACTTGGGATAGGTTTTCCACAGCAAGCACCTCTTGTTCGAGTGAAGCCGTTTTTGCCTCAGGGTCTCCGGGTTGTGTTCGTTGGGGTTGAACTCCTGCTAGCAAAACCGCCGGATGAGGGAAGGGTTCAGACTGTGCCTGGGCCCTGTGGTCTCTTCCAGGTCAGTGTATGTCATTTCCTTCCCCTTGCCACAGGCACCTGGGAGAATATCTGCACGTGGAGAAAGACTTTCCCGTGGGAAGCCGGTTTTTCTCAAACGGGTCCCAGGGCCCTGCTCCTCTCTTTCCACTCCTGCTGCCAGAAGCCCAGGGAGGATGGGAGGGCTTAGAACATGGCTGGGCACTGTGGTTTCTTCCAGAGAAGTGGAGGGCATTTGCTTTACCTTGCCACAACCACTTGGGATACGGTCTGCACCTCAGGAAAACTGTTTCCGTGGGAAGCCGGCTTTTTGCAAAGGGGTCTCAGGGCCGTGGGGATCGGGTGTCCCTCCGGCTCCTCAAAGCACGGGGATGAGGTGAGGGGCTTGACCATGCCTGGGCAATGTTGTTTCTTACACCTGGGTGTTTGGCATTTTGTTGACCTGGCTACCCCACTTGGGATAGGTTTTCCACAGCAAGCACGTATTGTTCGTCGGAAGCCGTTTTTGCCCCAGGGGTCTCCGGGCTGTGTTCGTTGGGGTGGACCTCCTGCTGTCAAAACCGCCGGGATGAGGGAAGGGTTCAGACTGTGCCTGGTCCCTGTGGTCTCTTCCATGTCAGTGTAATGCATTTCCTTCCCCTTGCCACAGGCACCTGGGAGCATGTCTGCACGTGGAGAAAGACTTTCCCGTGGGAAGCGGGTTTTTGTCAAACTGGTCCCAGTGCTCTGCTCCTCTCTTTTCACTCCTGCTGCCAGAAGCCCAGGGAGGATGGGAGGGCTTAGAACATGGCTGGGCACTGTGGTTTCTTCCAGAGAAGTGGAGGGCATTTGCATTACCTTGCCACAACCACTTGGGATAGGGTGTGCACCTCAGGAAAACTTTTTCCGTGGGAATCCGGCTTTTTGCAAAGGGGTCTCAGGGCCATGGGCCTCGGGTGTCCCTCCGGCTCCCCAAAGCACAGGGACAAGGTGAGGGGCTTAGACCGTGCCTGGGCAATGTTGTTTCTTAAACCTTGGTGTGTGGCATTTTGTTGTCCTGGCTACCCCCACTTGGGATAGGTTTTCCACAGCAAGCACCTCTTGTTCGTCGGAAGCCGTTTTTGCCTCAGGCTCTCCGAGCTGTGTTCGTTGGGGTTGAACTCCTGATAGCAAAACTGCCGGGATGAGGGAAGCGTTCAGACTGTGCCTGGGCCCTGTGGTCTCTTCCAGGTCAGTGTATGGCATTTCCTTCCCCTTGCCACAGGCACCTGGGAGCATGTCTGCACGTGGAGAAAGACTTTCCCGTGGGAAGCCGGTTTTTGTCAAACGGGTCCCAGTGCTCTGCTCCTCTCTTTTCACTCCTGCTGCCAGAAGCCCAGGGAGGATGGGAGGGCTTAGAACATGGCTGGGCACTGTGGTTTTTTCCAGAGAGGTGGAGGGCATTTGCTTTACCTTGCCACAACCACTTGTGAGAGGGTCTGCACCTCAGGAAAACTGTTTCCGTGGGAAGCCGGCTTTTTGCAAAGGGGTCTCAGGACCGTGGGGCTCGGCTCTCCCTCCGGCTGCCCAAAGCACAGGGACGAGGTGAGGGGCTTAGACCGTGCCTGGGCAATGTTGTTTCTTACACCTGGGTGTGTGGCATTTTGTTGACCTGGCTACCCCACTTGGGATAGGTTTTCCACAGCAAGCACCCCTTGTTCGTCGGAAGCCGTTTTTGCCTCAGGGACTCCGGGCTGTGTTCGTTGTGGTTGAACTCATGCTAGCAAAACTGCCGGGATGAGGGAAGGGTTCAGACTGTGCCTGGGCCCTGTGGTCTCTTCCAGTTCAGTGTATGGCATTTCCTTCCCCTTGCCACAGGCACCTGGGAGCATGTCTGCACGTGGAGAAAGACTTTCCCGTGGGAAGCCGGTTTTTCTCAAACGGGTCCCAGTGCCCTGCTCCTCTCTTTCCACTCCTGCTGCCAGAAGCCCAGGGAGGATGGGAGGGCTTAGAACATGGCTGGGCACTGTGGTTTCTTCCAGAGAAGTGGAGGGCATTTGCTTTACCTTGCCACAACCACTTGGGATAGGGTCTGCACCTCAGGAAAACTGTTTCCGTGGGAAGCCGGCTTTTTGCAAAGGGGTCTCAGGGCCGAGGGGCTTGGCTGTCCCTCCGGCTCCCCAAAGCACAGGGATGAGTTATGGGGCTTAGACCGTGCCTGGGCAATGTTGTTTCTTACACATGGGTTTGTGGCGTTTTGTTGACCTGGCTACCCCCACTTGAGATAGGTTTTCCAGTCAAGCACCTCTTGTTCGTCGGAAGCCGTTTTTGCCTCAGGGTCTCTGGGCTGTGGTCGTTGGGGTTGAACTCCTGCTAGCAAAACCGCCGGATGAGGGAAGGGTTCAGACTGTGCCTGGGCCCTGTTTTCTAGGTCAGTGTATGGCATTTCCTTCCCCTTGCCACAGGCACCTGGGAGCATGTCTGCACGTGGAGAAAGACTTTCCCGTGGGAAGCCGGTTTTTGTCAAACGGGTCCCAGTGCTCTGCTCCTCTCTTTTCACTCCTGCTGTCAGAAGCCCAGGGAGGATGGGAGGGCTTAGAACATGGCTGGGCACTGTGGTTTCTTCCAGAGAAGTGGAGGGCATTTGCATTACCTTGCCACAACCACTTGGGATAGGGTCTGCACCTCAGGAAAACTGTTTCCGTGGGAAGCCGGCTTTTTGCAAAGGAGTCTCAGGGTCATGGGCCTCGGGTGTCCCGCCGGCTCCCCAAAGCACAGGGACGAGGTGAGGGGCTTAGACCGTGCCTGGGCAATGTTGTTTCTTACACCTGGGTGTGTGGCATTTTGTTGACCTGGCTACCCCCACTTGGGATAGGTTTTCCACAGCAAGCACCTCTTTTTCGTCGGAAGCCGTTTTTGCCTCAGGGTCTCCGGGCTGTGTTCGTTGGGGTTGAACTCATGCTAGCAAAACTGCCGGGATGAGGGAAGGGTTCAGACTGTGCCTGGGCCCTGTGGTCTCTTCCAGGTCAGTGTATGGCATTTCCTTCCCCTTGCCACAGGCACCTGGGAGCATGTCTGCACGTGGAGAAAGACTTTCCCGTGGGAAGCCGGTTTTTGTCAAACGGGTCCCAGTGCTCTGCTCCTCTCTTTTCACTCCTGCTGCCAGAAGCCCAGGGAGGATGGGAGGGCTGGGAACATGGCTGGGCACTGTGGGTTCTTCCAGAGAAGTGGAGGGCATTTGCTTTACCTTGCCACAACCACTTGGGATAGGGTGTGCACCTCAGGAAAACTGTTTCCGTGGGAAGCCGGCTTTTTGCAAAGGGGTCTCAGGGCCGTGGGCCTCGGGTGTCCCTCCGGCTCCCCAAAGCACAGGGACGAGTTGTGGGGTTTAGACCGTGCCTGGGCAATGTTGTTTCTTACACCTGGGTGTGTGGCATTTCGTTGACCTGGCTACTCCCACTTGGGATAGGTTTTCCACAGCAAGCACCTTTTGTTCGTCGGAAACCGTTTTTGCCTCAGGGGTCTCCGGGCTGTGTTCGTTGGGGTTGAACTCCTGCTAGCAAAACCGCCGGGATGAGGGAAGGGTTCAGACTGTGCCTGGGCCCTGTGGTCTCTTCCAGGTCAGTGTATGGCATTTCCTTCCCCTTGCCACAGGCACCTGGGAGCTAGTCTGCACGTGGAGAAAGACTTTCCCGTGGGAAGCCGGTTTTTGTCAAACGGGTCCCAGTGCCCTGCTCCTCTCTTTTCACTCCTGCTGCCAGAAGCCCAGGGAGGATGGGAGGGCTTAGAACATGGCTGGGCACTGTGGTTTCTTCCAGAGAAGTGAAGGGCATTTGCATTACCTTGCCACAACCACTTGGGATAGGGTCTGCACCTCTGGAAATCTGTTTCCGTGGGAAGCAGGCTTTTTGCAAAGGGGTCTCAGGGCCAAGGACCTCCGGTGTCCCTCCGGCTCCCCAATGCACAGGGACGAGGTGAGGGGCTTAGACCGTGCCTGGGCAATGTTGTTTCTTACATCTGGGTGTGTGGCATTTTGTTGACCTGGCTACACCCACTTGGGATAAGTTTTCCACAGCAAGCACCTCTTGTTCGTCGGAAGCCGTTTTTGCCTCAGGGACTCCGGGCTGTGTTCGTTGGGGTTGAACTCATGCTAGCAAAACTGCCGGGATGAGGGAAGGGTTCAGACTGTGCCTGGGCCCTGTGGTCTCTTCCAGGTCAGTGTATGGCATTTCCTTCCCCTTGCCACAGGCACCTGGGAGCATGTCTGCACGTGGAGAAAGACTTTCCCGTGGGAAGCCGGTTTTTGTCAAACGGGTCCCAGTGCCCTGCTCCTCTCTTTCCACTCCTGCTGCCAGAAGCCCAGGGAGGATGGGAGGGCTTAGAACATGGCTGGGCACTGTGGTTTCTTCCAGAGAAGTGGAGGGCATTTGCTTTACCTTGCCACAACCACTTGGGATAGGGTGTGCACCTCAGGAAAACTGTTTCCGTGGGAAGCCGGCTTTTTGCAAAGGGGTCTCAGGGCCGAGGGGCTTGGCTGTCCCTCCGGCTCCCCAAAGCACAGGGACGAGGTATGGGGCTTAGACCGTGCCTGGGCAATGTTGTTTCTTACACCTGGGTTTGTGGCATTTTGTTGACCTGGCTACCCCCACTTGAGATAGGTTTTCCAGTCAAGCACCTCTTGTTCGTCGGAAGCCGTTTTTGCCTCAGGGTCTCTGGGCTGTGTTCGTTGGGGTTGAACTCCTGCTAGCAAAACCGCCGGGTTGAGGGAAGGGTTCAGACTGTGCCTGGGCCCTGTGGTCTCTTCCAGGTCAGTGTATGGCATTTCCTTCCCCTTGCCACAGGCACCTGGGAGCATGTCTGCACGTGGAGAAAGACTTTCCCGTGGGAAGCCGGTTTTTGTCAAACGGGTCCCAGTGCTCTGCTCCTCTCTTTTCACTCCTGCTGCCAGAAGCCCAGGGAGGATGGGAGGGCTGGGAACATGGCTGGGCACTGTGGGTTCTTCCAGAGAAGTGGAGGGCATTTGCTTTACCTTGCCACAACCACTTGGGATAGGGTGTGCACCTCAGGAAAACTGTTTCCGTGGGAAGCCGGCTTTTTGCAAAGGGGTCTCAGGGCCGTGGGCCTCGGGTGTCCCTCCGGCTCCCCAAAGCACAGGGACGAGTTGTGGGGTTTAGACCGTGCCTGGGCAATGTTGTTTCTTACACCTGGGTGTGTGGCATTTCGTTGACCTGGCTACTCCCACTTGGGATAGGTTTTCCACAGCAAGGACCTTTTGTTCGTCGGAAACCGTTTTTGCCTCTGGGGTCTCCGGGCTGTGTTCGTTGGGGTTGAACTCCTGCTAGCAAAACCGCCGGGATGAGGGAAGGGTTCAGACTGTGCCTGGGCCCTGTGGTCTCTTCCAGGTCAGTGTATGGCATTTCCTTCCCCTTGCCACAGGCACCTGGGAGCTAGTCTGCACGTGGAGAAAGACTTTCCCGTGGGAAGCCGGTTTTTGTCAAACGGGTCCCAGTGCCCTGCTCCTCTCTTTTCACTCCTGCTGCCAGAAGCCCAGGGAGGATGGGAGGGCTTAGAACATGGCTGGGCACTGTGGTTTCTTCCAGAGAAGTGGAAGGCATTTGCATTACCTTGCCACAACCACTTGGGATAGGGTCTGCACCTCTGGAAATCTGTTTCCGTGGGAAGCAGGCTTTTTGCAAAGGGGTCTCAGGGCCAAGGACCTCGGGTGTCCCTCCGGCTCCCCAATGCACAGGGACGAGGTGAGGGGCTTAGACCGTGCCTGGGCAATGTTGTTTCTTACATCTGGGTGTGTGGCATTTTGTTGACCTGGCTACACCCACTTGGGATAAGTTTTCCACAGCAAGCACCTCTTGTTCGTCGGAAGCCGTTTTTGCCTCAGGGACTCCGGGCTGTGTTCGTTGGGGTTGAACTCCTGCTAGCAAAACCGTCGGGATGAGGGAGGGATCAGACTGTGCCTGGGCCCTGTGGTCTCTTCCAGTTCAGTGTAAGGCATTTCCTTCCCCTTGCCACAGGCACCTGGGAGCATGTCTGCACGTGGAGAAAGACTTTCCCGTGGGAAGCCGGTTTTTGTCAAACGGGTCCCAGTGCTGTGCTCCTCTCTTTTCACTCCTGCTGCCTGAAGCCCAGGGAGGATGGGAGGGCTTAGAACATGGCTGGGCACTGTGGTTTCTTCCAGAGAAGTGGAGGGCATTTGTTTTACCTTGCCACAACCACTTGGGATAGGGTCTGCACCTCAGGAAAACTGTTTCCGTGGGAAGCCGGCTTTTTGCAAAGGGGTCTCAGGGCCGAGGGGCTTGGCTGTCCCTCCGGCTCCCCAAAGCACAGGGACGAGGTATGGGGCTTAGACCGTGCCTGGGCAATGTTGTTTCTTACACCTGGGTTTGTGGCATTTTGTTGACCTGGCTACCCCCACTTGAGATAGGTTTTCCAGTCAAGCACCTCTTGTTCGTCGGAAGCCGTTTTTGCCTCAGGGTCTCTGGGCTGTGTTCGTTGGGGTTGAACTCCTGCTAGCAAAACCGCCGGATGAGGGAAGGGTTCAGACTGTGCCTGGGCCCTGTGGTCTCTTCCAGGTCAGTGTATGGCATTTCCTTCCCCTTGCCACAGGCACCTGGGAGCATGTCTGCACGTGGAGAAAGACTTTCCCGTGGGAAGCCGGTTTTTGTCAAAGGGTCCCAGTGCTCTGCTCCTCTCTTTTCACTCCTGCTGCCAGAAGCCCAGGGAGGATGGGAGGGCTTAGAACATGGCTGGGCACTGTGGTTTCTTCCAGAGAAGTGGAGGGCATTTGCATTACCTTGCCACAACCACTTGGGATAGGGTCTGCACCTCAGGAAAACTGTTTCCGTGGGAAGCCGGCTTTTTGCAAAGGAGTCTCAGGGTCATGGGCCTCGGGTGTCCCGCCGGCTCCCCAAAGCACAGGGACGAGGTGAGGGGCTTAGACCGTGCCTGGGCAATGTTGTTTCTTACACCTGGGTGTGTGGCATTTTGTTGACCTGGCTACCCCCACTTGGGATAGGTTTTCCACAGCAAGCACCTCTTTTTCGTCGGAAGCCGTTTTTGCCTCAGGGTCTCCGGGCTGTGTTCGTTGGGGTTGAACTCATGCTAGCAAAACTGCCGGGATGAGGGAAGGGTTCAGACTGTGCCTGGGCCCTGTGGTCTCTTCCAGGTCAGTGTATGGCATTTCCTTCCCCTTGCCACAGGCACCTGGGAGCATGTCTGCACGTGGAGAAAGACTTTCCCGTGGGAAGCCGGTTTTTGTCAAACGGGTCCCAGTGCTCTGCTCCTCTCTTTTCACTCCTGCTGCCAGAAGCCCAGGGAGGATGGGAGGGCTGGGAACATGGCTGGGCACTGTGGGTTCTTCCAGAGAAGTGGAGGGCATTTGCTTTACCTTGCCACAACCACTTGGGATAGGGTGTGCACCTCAGGAAAACTGTTTCCGTGGGAAGCCGGCTTTTTGCAAAGGGGTCTCAGGGCCGTGGGCCTCGGGTGTCCCTCCGGCTCCCCAAAGCACAGGGACGAGTTGTGGGGTTTAGACCGTGCCTGGGCAATGTTGTTTCTTACACCTGGGTGTGTGGCATTTCGTTGACCTGGCTACTCCCACTTGGGATAGGTTTTCCACATCAAGCACCTTTTGTTCGTCGGAAACCGTTTTTGCCTCAGGGGTCTCCGGGCTGTGTTCGTTGGGGTTGAACTCCTGCTAGCAAAACCGCCGGGATGAGGGAAGGGTTCAGACTGTGCCTGGGCCCTGTGGTCTCTTCCAGGTCAGTGTATGGCATTTCCTTCCCCTTGCCACAGGCACCTGGGAGCTAGTCTGCACGTGGAGAAAGACTTTCCCGTGGGAAGTCGGTTTTTGTCAAACGGGTCCCAGTGCCCTGCTCCTCTCTTTTCACTCCTGCTGCCAGAAGCCCAGGGAGGATGGGAGGGCTTAGAACATGGCTGGGCACTGTGGTTTCTTCCAGAGAAGTGGAGGGCATTTGCATTACCTTGCCACAACCACTTGGGATAGGGTCTGCACCTCTGGAAATCTGTTTCCGTGGGAAGCAGGCTTTTTGCAAAGGGGTCTCAGGGCCAAGGACCTCGGGTGTCCTCCGGCTCCCCAATGCACAGGGACGAGGTGAGGGGCTTAGACCGTGCCTGGGCAATGTTGTTTCTTACATCTGGGTGTGTGGCATTTTGTTGACCTGGCTACACCCACTTGGGATAAGTTTTCCACAGCAAGCACCTCTTGTTCGTCGGAAGCCGTTTTTGCCTCAGGGACTCCGGGCTGTGTTCGTTGGGGTTGAACTCATGCTAGCAAAACTGCCGGGATGAGGGAAGGGTTCAGACTGTGCCTGGGCCCTGTGGTCTCTTCCAGGTCAGTGTATGGCATTTCCTTCCCCTTGCCACAGGCACCTGGGAGCATGTCTGCACGTGGAGAAAGACTTTCCCGTGGGAAGCCGGTTTTTCTCAAACGGGTCCCAGTGCCCTGCTCCTCTCTTTCCACTCCTGCTGCCAGAAGCCCAGGGAGGATGGGAGGGCTTAGAACATGGCTGGGCACTGTGGTTTCTTCCAGAGAAGTGGAGGGCATTTGCTTTACCTTGCCACAACCACTTGGGATAGGGTCTGCACCTCAGGAAAACTGTTTCCATGGGAAGCCGGCTTTTTGCAAAGGGGTCTCAGGGCCGTGGGGCTTGGCTGTCCCTCCGGCTCCCCAAAGCACAGGGACGAGGTATGGGGCTTAGACCGTGCCTGGGCAATGTTGTTTCTTACACCTGGGTTTGTGGCATTTTGTTGACCTGGCTACCCCCACTTGAGATAGGTTTTCCAGTCAAGCACCTCTTGTTCGTCGGAAGCCGTTTTTGCCTCAGGGTCTCTGGGCTGTGTTCGTTGGGGTTGAACTCCTGCTAGCAAAACCGCCGGGTTGAGGGAAGGGTTCAGACTGTGCCTGGGCCCTGTGGTCTCTTCCAGGTCAGTGTATGGCATTTCCTTCCCCTTGCCACAGGCACCTGGGAGCATGTCTGCACTTGGAGAAAGACTTTCCCGTGGGAAGCCGGTTTTTGTCAAACGGGTCCCAGTGCTCTGCTCCTCTCTTTTCACTCCTGCTGCCAGAAGCCCAGGGAGGATGGGAGGGCTTAGAACATGGCTGGGCACTGTGGTTTCTTCCAGAGAAGTGGAGGGCATTTGCATTACCTTGCCACAACCACTTGGGATAGGGTCTGCACCTCAGGAAAACTGTTTCCGTGGGAAGCCGGCTTTTTGCAAAGGGGTCTCAGGGCCGTGGGCCTCGGGTGTCCCTCCGGCTCCCCAAAGCACAGGGACGAGGTGAGGGGCTTAGACCGTGCCTGGGCAATGTTGTTTCTTACACCTGGTTGTGTGGCATTTTGTTGACCTGGCTACACCCACTTGGGATAAGTTTTCCACAGCAAGCACCTCTTGTTCGTCGGAAGCCGTTTTTGCCTCAGGGACTCCGGGCTGTGTTCGTTGGGGTTGAACTCATGCTAGCAAAACTGCCGGGATGAGGGAAGGGTTCAGACTGTGCCTGGGCCCTGTGGTCTCTTCCAGGTCAGTGTTTGGCATTTCCTTCCCCTTTCCACAGGCAACTGAGAGCATGTCTGCACGTGGAGAAAGACTTTCCCGTGGGAAGCCGGTTTTTCTCAAACGGGTCCCAGTGCCCTGCTCCTCTCTTTCCACTCCTGCTGCCAGAAGCCCAGGGAGGATGGGAGGGCTTAGAACATGGCTGGGCACTGTGGTTTCTTCCAGAGAAGTGGAGGGCATTTGCATTACCTTGCCACAACCACTTGGGATAGGGTGTGCACCTCAGGAAAACTGTTCCCGTGGGAAGCCGGCTTTCTGCAAAGGAGTCTCAGGGTCGTGGGCCTCGGGTGTCCCGCCGGCTCCCCAAAGCACAGGGACGAGGTGAGGGGCTTAGACCGTGCCTGGGCAATGTTGTTTCTTACACCTGGGTGTGTGGCATTTCGTTGACCTGGCTACTCCCACTTGGGATAGGTTTTCCACAGCAAGCACCTCTTGTTCGTCGGAAGCCGTTTTTGCCCCAGGGGGTCTAGGGCTGTGTTCGTTGGGGTTGAACTCCTGCTAGCAAAACCGCCGGATGAGGGAAGGGTTCAGTCTGTGCCTTGGCCCTGTGGTCTCTTCCAGGTCAGTGTATGTCATTTCCTTCCCCTTGCCACAGGCACCTGGGAGCATGTCTGCACGTGGAGAAAGACTTTCCCGTGGGAAGCCGGTTTTTGTCAAACGCGTCCCAGTGCTCTGCTCCTCTCTTTTCACTCCTGCTGCCAGAAGCCCAGGGAGGATGGGAGGGCTTAGAACATGGCTGGGCACTGTGGTTTCTTCCAGAGAAGTGGAGGGCATTTGCTTCACCTTTCCACAACCACTTGGGATACGGTCTGCACCTCAGGAAAACTCTTTCCGTGGGAAGCCGGCTTTTTGCAAAGTGTTCTCAGGGCCGTGGGGATCGGCTTTCCCTCCGGCTCCCCAAAGCACAGGGACAGGGTGAGGGGCTTAGACCATGCCTGGGCAATGTTATTTCTTAAACCTGGGTGTGTGGCATTTTGTTGACCTGGCTACCCCCACTTGGGATAGGTTTTCCAGTCAAGCACCTCTTGTTCGTCGGAAGCCGTTTTTGCCTCAGGGTCTCCGGGCTGTGTTCGTTTGGGTTGAACTCCTGCTAGCAAAACCGCCGGATGAGGGAAGGGTTCAGTCTGTGCCTTGGCCCTGTGGTCTCTTCCAGGTCAGTGTATGGCATTTCCTTCCCCTTGCCACAGGCACCTGGGAGCATGTCTGCACGTGGAGAAAGACTTTCCCGGGGGAAGCCGGTTTTTGTCATACGGGTCCCAGTGCTCTGCTCCTCTCTTTTCACTCCTGCTGCCAGAAGCCCAGGGAGGATGGGAGGGCTTAGAACATGGCTAGGCACTGTGGTTTTTTCCAGAGAAGTGGAGGGCATTTGCTTTACCTTGCCACAACCACTTGGGATAGTGTGTGTACCTAAGGAAAACTGTTTCGGTGGGAAGCCGGCTTTTTGCAAAGGGGTCTCAGGGCCGTGGGCCTCGGGTGTCCCTCCGGCTCCCCAAAGCACAGGGACGAGGTGAGGAGCTTAGACCGTGCCTGGGCAATGTTGTTTCTTACACCTGGGTGTGTGGCATTTTGTTGACCTGGCTACCCCCACTTGGGATAGGTTTTCCACAGCAAGCACCTCTTTTTCGTCGGAAGCCGTTTTTGCCTCAGGGACTCCGGGCTGTGTTCGTTGGGGTTGAACTCATGCTAGCAAAACTGCCGGGATGAGGGAAGGGTTCAGACTGTGCCTGGGCCCTGTGGTCTCTTCCAGGTCAGTGTATGGCATTTCCTTCCCCTTGCCACAGGCACCTGGGAGCATGTCTGCACGTGGAGAAAGACTTTCCCGTGGGAAGCCGGTTTTTGTCAAACGGGTCCCAGTGCTCTGCTCCTCTCTTTTCACTCCTGCTGCCAGAAGCCCAGGGAGGATGGGAGGGCTTGGAACATGGCTGGGCACTGTGGTTTCTTCCAGAGAAGTGGAGGGCATTTGCTTTACCTTGCCACCACCCCTTGGGATAGGGTCTGCACCTCAGGAAAGCTCTTTCCGTGGGAGGCCGGCTTTCTGCCAAACGGGCCTCAGGGCCGTGGGCTTCGGGGGAGCCTCTGGCTCCTCAAAACACAGAGAGGACGTGAGGGGTTAGACCATGCCTGGGCCTAGTTGTCTCTTCCACCTGGGTGTGTGGCATTTTGTTGACCTGGCTACCCCCTCTTGGGATTGGTTTTCCACAGCAAGAGCATATTATTCGTCGGAAGCCCTTTGGGCCCCAGGGGGTCTCCGGGCTGTGTTCGTTGTGGTGGAACTCCTGCTAGCAAAACCGCCGGGATGAGGGAAGGGCTCAGACTGTGCCTGGGCCCTGTGGTCTCTTCCAGGTCAGTGTATGGTATTTCCTTCATCTTGCCAAAGGCACTGGGGAGCATGTCTGCACGTGGAGAAGGACTTCCTCATGGAAGCCGGTTTCTGTCAAAGCGTCCCAGTGCTGTCCTCCTCTCTTTTCACTCCTGTTGCTAGAAGCCCAGGGAGGATGGGAGGGCTTAGAACATGGCTGGGCACTGTGGTTTCTTCCAGAGAAGTGGAGGGCATTTGCTTTACCTTGCCACAACCACTTGGGATAGGGTCTGTACCTCAGGAAAACTGTTTCCGTGGGAAGCCGGCTTTTTGCAAAGGGGTCTCAGGGCCGTGGGGATCGGGTGTCCCTCCGGCTCCTCAAAGCACGGGGATGAGGTGAGGGGCTTAGACCATGCCTGGGCAATGTTGTTTCTTACACCTGGGTGTTTGGCATTTTGTTGACCTGGCTACCCCACTTGGGATAGGTTTTCCACAGCAAGCACGTATTGTTCGTCGGAAGTCGTTTTTGCCCCAGGGGTCTCCGGGCTGTGTTCGTTGGGGTTGACCTCCTGCTAGCAAAACCGCCGGGATGAGAGAAGGGCTGAGACTGTGCCTGGGCCCTGTGGTCTCTTCCATGTCAGTGTAATGCATGTCCTTCCCCTTGCCACAGGCACCTGGGAGCATGTCTGCACGTGGAGAAAGACTTTCCCGTGGGAAGCGGGTTTTTGTCAAACGGGTCCCAGTGCTCTGCTCCGCTCTTTTCACTCCTGCTGCCAGAAGCCCAGGGAGGATGGGAGGGCTTAGAACATGGCTGCGCACTGTGGTTTCTTCCAGAGAAGTGGAGGGCATTAGCTTTACCTTGCCACAACCACTTGGGATAGGGTGTGCACCTCAGGAAAACTGTTTCCGTGGGAAGCCGGCTTTTTGCAAAGGGGTCTCAGGACCGTGGGGCTCGGCTCTCCCTCCGGCTCCCCAAGGCACAGGGACGAGGTGAGGGGCTTAGACCGTGCCTGGGCAATGTTGTTTCTTACACCTGGGTGTGTGGCATTTTATTGACCTGGCTACACCCACTTGGGATAGGTTTTCCACAGCAAGCACCTCTTGTTCGTCGGAAGCCGTTTTTGCCCCAGGGGGTCTCCGGGCTGTGTTCGTTGGGGTTGAACTCCTGCTAGCAAAACCGCCGGATGAGGGAAGGGTTCAGTCTGTGCCTTGGCCCTGTGGTCTCTTCCAGGTCAGTGTATGTCATTTCCTTCCCCTTGCCACAGGCACCTGGGAGCATGTCTGCACGTGGAGAAAGACTTTCCCGTGGGAAGCCGGTTTTTGTCAAACGGGTCCCAGTGCTCTGCTCCTCTCTTTTCACTCCTGCTGCCAGAAGCCCAGGGAGGATGGGAGGGCTTAGAACATGGCTGGGCACTGTGGTTTCTTCCAGAGAAGTGGAGGGCATTTGCTTCACCTTTCCACAACCACTTGGGATACGGTCTGCACCTCAGGAAAACTCTTTCCGTGGGAAGCCGGCTTTTTGCAAAGTGTTCTCAGGGCCGTGGGGATCGGCTTTCCCTCCGGCTCCCCAAAGCACAGGGACAGGGTGAGGGGCTTAGACCATGCCTGGGCAATGTTATTTCTTACACCTGGGTGTGTGGCATTTTGTTGACCTGGCTACCCCCACTTGGGATAGGTTTTCCAGTCAAGCACCTCTTGTTCGTCGGAAGCCGTTTTTGCCTCAGGGTCTCCGGGCTGTGTTCGTTTGGGTTGAACTCCTGCTAGCAAAACCGCCGGGATGAGGGAAGGGTTCAGACTGTGCCTGGGCCCTGTGGTCTCTTCCAGGTCAGTGTATGGCATTTCCTTCCCCTTGCCACAGGCACCTGGGAGCTAGTCTGCACGTGGAGAAAGACTTTTCGGGGGAAGCCGGTTTTTGTCAAACGGGTCCCAGTGCTCTGCTCCTCTCTTTTCACTCCTGCTGCCAGAAGCCCAGGGAGGATGGGAGGGCTTGGAACATGGCTGGGCACTGTGGTTTCTTCCAGAGAAGTGGAGGGCATTTGCTTTACCTTGCCACCACCCCTTGGGATAGGGTCTGCACCTCAGGAAAGCTCTTTCCGTGGGAGGCCGGCTTTCTGCCAAACGGGCCTCAGGGCCGTGGGCTTCGGGGGAGCCTCTGGCTCCTCAAAACACAGAGAGGACGTGAGGGGTTAGACCATGCCTGGGCCTAGTTGTCTCTTCCACCTGGGTGTGTGGCATTTTGTTGACCTGGCTACCCCCTCTTGGGATAGGTTTTCCACAGCAAGAGCATATTATTCGTCGGAAGCCCTTTGGGCCCCAGGGGGTCTCCGGGCTGTGTTCGTTGTGGTGGAACTCCTGCTAGCAAAACCGCCGGGATGAGGGAAGGGCTCAGACTGTGCCTGGGCCCTGTGGTCTCTTCCAGGTCAGTGTATGGTATTTCCTTCATCTTGCCACAGGCACTGGGGAGCATGTCTGCACGTGGAGAAGGACTTCCTCATGGAAGCCGGTTTCTGTCAAAGCGTCCCAGTGCTGTCCTCCTCTCTTTTCACTCCTGTTGCTAGATGCCCAGGGAGGATGGGAGGGCTTAGAACATGGCTGGGCACTGTGGTTTCTTCCAGAGAAGTGGAGGGCATTTGCTTTACCTTGCCACAACCACTTGGGATAGGGTCTGCACCTCAGGAAAACTGTTTCCGTGGGAAGCCGGCTTTTTACAAAGGGGTCTCAGGGCCGTGGGGATGGGGTGTCCCTCCGGCTCCTCAAAGCACGGGGATGAGGTGAGGGGCTTAGACCATGCCTGGGCAATGTTGTTTCTTACACCTGGGTGTTTGGCATTTTGTTGACCTGGCTACCCCACTTGGGATAGGTTTTCCACAGCAAGCACGTATTGTTCGTCGGAAGCCGTTTTTGCCCCAGGGGTCTCCGGGCTGTGTTCGTTGTGGTTGACCTCCTGCTAGCAAAACCGCCGGGATGAGAGAAGGGCTGAGACTGTGCCTGGGCCCTGTGGTCTCTTCCATGTCAGTGTAATGCATTTCCTTCCCCTTGCCACAGGCACCTGGGAGCATGTCTGCACGTGGAGAAAGACTTTCCCGTGGGAAGCGGGTTTTTGTCAAACGGGTCCCAGTGCTCTGCTCCTCTCTTTTCACTCCTGCTGCCAGAAGCCCAGGGAGGATGGGAGGGCTTAGAACATGGCTGGGCACTGTGGTTTCTTCCAGAGAAGTGGAGGGCATTTGCTTTACCTTGCCACAACCACTTGGGATAGGGTGTGCACCTCAGGAAAACTGTTTCCGTGGGAAGCCGGCTTTTTGCAAAGGGGTCTCAGGACCGTGGGGCTCGGCTCTCCCTCCGGCTCCCCAAGACACAGGGACGAGGTGAGGGGCTTAGACCGTGCCTGGGCAATGTTGTTTCTTACACCTGGGTGTGTGGCATTTTATTGACCTGGCTACACCCACTTGGGATAGGTTTTCCACAGCAAGCACCTCTTGTTCGTCGGAAGCCGTTTTTGCCTCAGGGACTCCGGGCTGTGTTCGTTGGGGTTGAACTCATGCTAGCAAAACTGCCGGGATGAGGGAAGGGTTCAGACTGTGCCTGGGCCCTGTGGTCTCTTCCAGGTCAGTGTATGGCATTTCCGTCCCCTTGCCACAGGCACCTGAGAGCATGTCTGCACGTGGAGAAAGACTTTCCCGTGGGAAGCCGGTTTTTCTCAAACGAGTCCCAGTGCCCTGCTCCTCTCTTTCCACTCCTGCTGCCAGAAGCCCAGGGAGGATGGGAGGGCTTAGAACATGGCTGGGCACTGTGGTTTCTTCCAGAGAAGTGGAGGGCATTTGCATTACCTTGCCACAACCACTTGGGATAGGGTGTGCACCTCAGGAAAACTGTTCCCGTGGGAAGCCGGCTTTTTGCAAAGGAGTCTCAGGGTCGTGGGCCTCGGGTGTCTCGCCGGCTCCCCAAAGCACAGGGACGAGGTGAGGGGCTTAGACCGTGCCTGGGCAATGTTGTTTCTTACACCTGGGTGTTTGTCATTTTGTTGACCTGGCTACTCCCACTTGGGATAGGTTTTCCACAGCAAGCACCTCTTGTTCGTCGGAAGCCGTTTTTGCCCCAGGGGACTCCGGGCTGTGTTCGTTGGGGTTGAACTCCTGCTAGCAAAACCGCCGGATGAGGGAAGGGTTCAGTCTGTGCCTGGGCCCTGTGGTCTCTTCCAGGTCAGTGTATGGCATTTCCTTCCCCTTGCCACAGGCACCTGGGAGCATGTCTGCACGTGGAGAAAGACTTTCCCGGGGGAAGCCGGTTTTTGTCAAACGTGTCCCAGTGCTCTGCTCCTCTCTTTTCACTCCTGCTGCCAGAAGCCCAGGGAGGATGGGAGGGCTTAGAACATGGCTAGGCAGTGTGGTTTTTTCCAGAGAAGTGGAGGGCATTTGCTTTACCTTGCCACAACCACTTGGGATAGGGTCTGCACCTCTGGAAAACTGTTTCCGTGGGAAGCAGGCTTTTTGCAAAGGGGTCTCAGGGCCAAGGACCTCGGGTGTCCCTCCGGCTCCCCAATGCACAGGGACGAGGTGAGGGGCTTAGACCGTGCCTGGGCAATGTTGTTTCTTACATCTGGGTGTGTGGCATTTTGTTGACCTGGCTACACCCACTTGGGATAGGTTTTCCACAGCAAGCACCTCTTGTTCGTCGGAAGCCGTTTTTTCCTCAGGGACTCCGGGCTGTGTTCTTTGGGGTTGAACTCATGCTAGCAAAACTGCCGGGATGAGGGAAGGGTTCAGACTGTGCCTGGGCCCTGTGGTCTCTTCCAGGTCAGTGTATGGCATTTCCTTCCCCTTGCCACAGGCACCTGGGAGCATGTCTGCACGTGGAGAAAGACTTTCCCGTGGGAAGCGGGTTTTTGTCAAACGGGTCCCAGTGCTCTGCTCCTCTCTTTTCACTCCTGCTGCCAGAAGCCCAGGGAGGATGGGAGGGCTGGGAACATGGCTGGGCACTGTGGGTTCTTCCAGAGAAGTGGAGGGCATTTGCTTTACCTTGCCACAACCACTTGGGATAGGGTGTGCACCTCAGGAAAACTGTTTCCGTGGGAAGCCGGCTTTTTGCAAAGGGGTCTCAGGGCCGAGGGGCTTGGCTGTCCCTCCGGCTCCCCAAAGCACAGGGACGAGGTATGGGGCTTAGACCGTGCCTGGGCAATGTTGTTTCTTACACCTGGGTTTGTGGCATTTTGTTGACCTGGCTACCCCCACTTGAGATAGGTTTTCCAGTCAAGCACCTCTTGTTCGTCGGAAGCCGTTTTTGCCTCAGGGTCTCTGGGCTGTGTTCGTTGGGGTTGAACTCCTGCTAGCAAAACCGCCGGGTTGAGGGAAGGTTTCAGACTGTGCCTGGGCCCTGTGGTCTCTTCCAGGTCAGTGTATGGCATTTCCTTCCCCTTGCCACAGGCACCTGGGAGCATGTCTGCACGTGGAGAAAGACTTTCCCGTGGGAAGCCGGTTTTTGTCAAACGGGTCCCAGTGCTCTGCTCCTCTCTTTTCACTCCTGCTGCCAGAAGCCCAGGGAGGATGGGAGGGCTGGGAACATGGCTGGGCACTGTGGGTTCTTCCAGAGAAGTGGAGGGCATTTGCTTTACCTTGCCACAACCACTTGGGATAGGGTGTGCACCTCAGGAAAACTGTTTCCGTGGGAAGCCGGCTTTTTGCAAAGGGGTCTCAGGGCCGTGGGCCTCGGGTGTCCCTCCGGCTCCCCAAAGCACAGGGACGAGTTGTGGGGTTTAGACCGTGCCTGGGCAATGTTGTTTCTTACACCTGGGTGTGTGGCATTTCGTTGACCTGGCTACTCCCACTTGGGATAGGTTTTCCACAGCAAGCACCTTTTGTTCGTCGGAAACCGTTTTTGCCTCAGGGGTCTCCGGGCTGTGTTCGTTGGGGTTGAACTCCTGCTAGCAAAACCGCCGGGATGAGGGAAGGGTTCAGACTGTGCCTGGGCCCTGTGGTCTCTTCCAGGTCAGTGTATGGCATTTCCTTCCCCTTGCCACAGGCACCTGGGAGCTAGTCTGCACGTGGAGAAAGACTTTCCCGTGGGAAGCCGGTTTTTGTCAAACGGGTCCCAGTGCCCTGCTCCTCTCTTTTCACTCCTGCTGCCAGAAGCCCAGGGAGGATGGGAGGGCTTAGAACATGGCTGGGCACTGTGGTTTCTTCCAGAGAAGTGAAGGGCATTTGCATTACCTTGCCACAACCACTTGGGATAGGGTCTGCACCTCTGGAAATCTGTTTCCGTGGGAAGCAGGCTTTTTGCAAAGGGGTCTCAGGGCCAAGGACCTCCGGTGTCCCTCCGGCTCCCCAATGCACAGGGACGAGGTGAGGGGCTTAGACCGTGCCTGGGCAATGTTGTTTCTTACATCTGGGTGTGTGGCATTTTGTTGACCTGGCTACACCCACTTGGGATAAGTTTTCCACAGCAAGCACCTCTTGTTCGTCGGAAGCCGTTTTTGCCTCACGGACTCCGGGCTGTGTTCGTTGGGGTTGAACTCATGCTAGCAAAACTGCCGGGATGAGGGAAGGGTTCAGACTGTGCCTGGGCCCTGTGGTCTCTTCCAGGTCAGTGTATGGCATTTCCTTCCCCTTGCCACAGGCACCTGGGAGCATGTCTGCACGTGGAGAAAGACTTTCCCGTGGGAAGCCGGTTTTTGTCAAACGGGTCCCAGTGCCCTGCTCCTCTCTTTCCACTCCTGCTGCCAGAAGCCCAGGGAGGATGGGAGGGCTTAGAACATGGCTGGGCACTGTGGTTTCTTCCAGAGAAGTGGAGGGCATTTGCTTTACCTTGCCACAACCACTTGGGATAGGGTGTGCACCTCAGGAAAACTGTTTCCGTGGGAAGCCGGCTTTTTGCAAAGGGGTCTCAGGGCCGAGGGGCTTGGCTGTCCCTCCGGCTCCCCAAAGCACAGGGACGAGGTATGGGGCTTAGACCGTGCCTGGGCAATGTTGTTTCTTACACCTGGGTTTGTGGCATTTTGTTGACCTGGCTACCCCCACTTGAGATAGGTTTTCCAGTCAAGCACCTCTTGTTCGTCGGAAGCCGTTTTTGCCTCAGGGTCTCTGGGCTGTGTTCGTTGGGGTTGAACTCCTGCTAGCAAAACCGCCGGGTTGAGGGAAGGGTTCAGACTGTGCCTGGGCCCTGTGGTCTCTTCCAGGTCAGTGTATGGCATTTCCTTCCCCTTGCCACAGGCACCTGGGAGCATGTCTGCACGTGGAGAAAGACTTTCCCGTGGGAAGCCGGTTTTTGTCAAACGGGTCCCAGTGCTCTGCTCCTCTCTTTTCACTCCTGCTGCCAGAAGCCCAGGGAGGATGGGAGGGCTGGGAACATGGCTGGGCACTGTGGGTTCTTCCAGAGAAGTGGAGGGCATTTGCTTTACCTTGCCACAACCACTTGGGATAGGGTGTGCACCTCAGGAAAACTGTTTCCGTGGGAAGCCGGCTTTTTGCAAAGGGGTCTCAGGGCCGTGGGCCTCGGGTGTCCCTCCGGCTCCCCAAAGCACAGGGACGAGTTGTGGGGTTTAGACCGTGCCTGGGCAATGTTGTTTCTTACACCTGGGTGTGTGGCATTTCGTTGACCTGGCTACTCCCACTTGGGATAGGTTTTCCACAGCAAGCACCTTTTGTTCGTCGGAAACCGTTTTTGCCTCTGGGGTCTCCGGGCTGTGTTCGTTGGGGTTGAACTCCTGCTAGCAAAACCGCCGGGATGAGGGAAGGGTTCAGACTGTGCCTGGGCCCTGTGGTCTCTTCCAGGTCAGTGTATGGCATTTCCTTCCCCTTGCCACAGGCACCTGGGAGCTAGTCTGCACGTGGAGAAAGACTTTCCCGTGGGAAGCCGGTTTTTGTCAAACGGGTCCCAGTGCCCTGCTCCTCTCTTTTCACTCCTGCTGCCAGAAGCCCAGGGAGGATGGGAGGGCTTAGAACATGGCTGGGCACTGTGGTTTCTTCCAGAGAAGTGGAGGGCATTTGCATTACCTTGCCACAACCACTTGGGATAGGGTCTGCACCTCTGGAAATCTGTTTCCGTGGGAAGCAGGCTTTTTGCAAAGGGGTCTCAGGGCCAAGGACCTCGGGTGTCCCTCCGGCTCCCCAATGCACAGGGACGAGGTGAGGGGCTTAGACCGTGCCTGGGCAATGTTGTTTCTTACATCTGGGTGTGTGGCATTTTGTTGACCTGGCTACACCCACTTGGGATAAGTTTTCCACAGCAAGCACCTCTTGTTCGTCGGAAGCCGTTTTTGCCTCAGGGACTCCGGGCTGTGTTCGTTGGGGTTGAACTCCTGCTAGCAAAACCGTCGGGATGAGGGAGGGATCAGACTGTGCCTGGGCCCTGTGGTCTCTTCCAGTTCAGTGTAAGGCATTTCCTTCCCCTTGCCACAGGCACCTGGGAGCATGTCTGCACGTGGAGAAAGACTTTCCCGTGGGAAGCCGGTTTTTGTCAAACGGGTCCCAGTGCTGTGCTCCTCTCTTTTCACTCCTGCTGCCTGAAGCCCAGGGAGGATGGGAGGGCTTAGAACATGGCTGGGCACTGTGGTTTCTTCCAGAGAAGTGGAGGGCATTTGTTTTACCTTGCCACAACCACTTGGGATAGGGTCTGCACCTCAGGAAAACTGTTTCCGTGGGAAGCCGGCTTTTTGCAAAGGGGTCTCAGGGCCGAGGGGCTTGGCTGTCCCTCCGGCTCCCCAAAGCACAGGGACGAGGTATGGGGCTTAGACCGTGCCTGGGCAATGTTGTTTCTTACACCTGGGTTTGTGGCATTTTGTTGACCTGGCTACCCCCACTTGAGATAGGTTTTCCAGTCAAGCACCTCTTGTTCGTCGGAAGCCGTTTTTGCCTCAGGGTCTCTGGGCTGTGTTCGTTGGGGTTGAACTCCTGCTAGCAAAACCGCCGGATGAGGGAAGGGTTCAGACTGTGCCTGGGCCCTGTGGTCTCTTCCAGGTCAGTGTATGGCATTTCCTTCCCCTTGCCACAGGCACCTGGGAGCATGTCTGCACGTGGAGAAAGACTTTCCCGTGGGAAGCCGGTTTTTGTCAAACGGGTCCCAGTGCTCTGCTCCTCTCTTTTCACTCCTGCTGCCAGAAGCCCAGGGAGGATGGGAGGGCTTAGAACATGGCTGGGCACTGTGGTTTCTTCCAGAGAAGTGGAGGGCATTTGCATTACCTTGCCACAACCACTTGGGATAGGGTCTGCACCTCAGGAAAACTGTTTCCGTGGGAAGCCGGCTTTTTGCAAAGGAGTCTCAGGGTCATGGGCCTCGGGTGTCCCGCCGGCTCCCCAAAGCACAGGGACGAGGTGAGGGGCTTAGACCGTGCCTGGGCAATGTTGTTTCTTACACCTGGGTGTGTGGCATTTTGTTGACCTGGCTACCCCCACTTGGGATAGGTTTTCCACAGCAAGCACCTCTTTTTCGTCGGAAGCCGTTTTTGCCTCAGGGTCTCCGGGCTGTGTTCGTTGGGGTTGAACTCATGCTAGCAAAACTGCCGGGATGAGGGAAGGGTTCAGACTGTGCCTGGGCCCTGTGGTCTCTTCCAGGTCAGTGTATGGCATTTCCTTCCCCTTGCCACAGGCACCTGGGAGCATGTCTGCACGTGGAGAAAGACTTTCCCGTGGGAAGCCGGTTTTTGTCAAACGGGTCCCAGTGCTCTGCTCCTCTCTTTTCACTCCTGCTGCCAGAAGCCCAGGGAGGATGGGAGGGCTGGGAACATGGCTGGGCACTGTGGGTTCTTCCAGAGAAGTGGAGGGCATTTGCTTTACCTTGCCACAACCACTTGGGATAGGGTGTGCACCTCAGGAAAACTGTTTTCGTGGGAAGCCGGCTTTTTGCAAAGGGGTCTCAGGGCCGTGGGCCTCGGGTGTCCCTCCGGCTCCCCAAAGCACAGGGACGAGTTGTGGGGTTTAGACCGTGCCTGGGCAATGTTGTTTCTTACACCTGGGTGTGTGGCATTTCGTTGACCTGGCTACTCCCACTTGGGATAGGTTTTCCACATCAAGCACCTTTTGTTCGTCGGAAACCGTTTTTGCCTCAGGGGTCTCCGGGCTGTGTTCGTTGGGGTTGAACTCCTGCTAGCAAAACCGCCGGGATGAGGGAAGGGTTCAGACTGTGCCTGGGCCCTGTGGTCTCTTCCAGGTCAGTGTATGGCATTTCCTTCCCCTTGCCACAGGCACCTGGGAGCTAGTCTGCACGTGGAGAAAGACTTTCCCGTGGGAAGCCGGTTTTTGTCAAACGGGTCCCAGTGCCCTGCTCCTCTCTTTTCACTCCTGCTGCCAGAAGCCCAGGGAGGATGGGAGGGCTTAGAACATGGCTGGGCACTGTGGTTTCTTCCAGAGAAGTGGAGGGCATTTGCATTACCTTGCCACAACCACTTGGGATAGGGTCTGCACCTCTGGAAATCTGTTTCCGTGGGAAGCAGGCTTTTTGCAAAGGGGTCTCAGGGCCAAGGACCTCGGGTGTCCTCCGGCTCCCCAATGCACAGGGACGAGGTGAGGGGCTTAGACCGTGCCTGGGCAATGTTGTTTCTTACACCTGGGTGTGTGGCATTTTGTTGACCTGGCTACACCCACTTGGGATAAGTTTTCCACAGCAAGCACCTCTTGTTCGTCGGAAGCCGTTTTTGCCTCAGGGACTCCGGGCTGTGTTCGTTGGGGTTGAACTCATGCTAGCAAAACTGCCGGGATGAGGGAAGGGTTCAGACTGTGCCTGGGCCCTGTGGTCTCTTCCAGGTCAGTGTATGGCATTTCCTTCCCCTTGCCACAGGCACCTGGGAGCATGTCTGCACGTGGAGAAAGACTTTCCCGTGGGAAGCCGGTTTTTCTCAAACGGGTCCCAGTGCCCTGCTCCTCTCTTTCCACTCCTGCTGCCAGAAGCCCAGGGAGGATGGGAGGGCTTAGAACATGGCTGGGCACTGTGGTTTCTTCCAGAGAAGTGGAGGGCATTTGCTTTACCTTGCCACAACCACTTGGGATAGGGTCTGCACCTCAGGAAAACTGTTTCCATGGGAAGCCGGCTTTTTGCAAAGGGGTCTCAGGGCCGAGGGGCTTGGCTGTCCCTCCGGCTCCCCAAAGCACAGGGACGAGGTATGGGCCTTAGACCGTGCCTGGGCAATGTTGTTTCTTACACCTGGGTTTGTGGCATTTTGTTGACCTGGCTACCCCCACTTGAGATAGGTTTTCCAGTCAAGCACCTCTTGTTCGTCGGAAGCCGTTTTTGCCTCAGGGTCTCTGGGCTGTGTTCGTTGGGGTTGAACTCCTGCTAGCAAAACCGCCGAGTTGAGGGAAGGTTTCAGACTGTACCTGGGCCCTGTGGTCTCTTCCAGGTCAGTGTATGGCATTTCCTTCCCCTTGCCACAGGCACCTGGGAGCATGTCTGCACGTGGAGAAAGACTTTCCCGTGGGAAGCCGGTTTTTGTCAAACGGGTCCCAGTGCTCTGCTCCTCTCTTTTCACTCCTGCTGCCAGAAGCCCAGGGAGGATGGGAGGGCTGGGAACATGGCTGGGCACTGTGGGTTCTTCCAGAGAAGTGGAGGGCATTTGCTTTACCTTGCCACAACCACTTGGGATAGGGTGTGCACCTCAGGAAAACTGTTTCCGTGGGAAGCCGGCTTTTTGCAAAGGGGTCTCAGGGCCGTGGGCCTCGGGTGTCCCTCCGGCTCCCCAAAGCACAGGGACGAGTTGTGGGGTTTAGACCGTGCCTGGGCAATGTTGTTTCTTACACCTGGGTGTGTGGCATTTCGTTGACCTGGCTACTCCCACTTGGGATAGGTTTTCCACAGCAAGCACCTTTTGTTCGTCGGAAACCGTTTTTGCCTCTGGGGTCTCCGGGCTGTGTTCGTTGGGGTTGAACTCCTGCTAGCAAAACCGCCGGGATGAGGGAAGGGTTCAGACTGTGCCTGGGCCCTGTGGTCTCTTCCAGGTCAGTGTATGGCATTTCCTTCCCCTTGCCACAGGCACCTGGGAGCTAGTCTGCACGTGGAGAAAGACTTTCCCGTGGGAAGCCGGTTTTTGTCAAACGGGTCCCAGTGCCCTGCTCCTCTCTTTTCACTCCTGCTGCCAGAAGCCCAGGGAGGATGGGAGGGCTTAGAACATGGCTGGGCACTGTGGTTTCTTCCAGAGAAGTGGAGGGCATTTGCATTACCTTGCCACAACCACTTGGGATAGGGTCTGCACCTCTGGAAATCTGTTTCCGTGGGAAGCAGGCTTTTTGCAAAGGGGTCTCAGGGCCAAGGACCTCGGGTGTCCCTCCGGCTCCCCAATGCACAGGGACGAGGTGAGGGGCTTAGACCGTGCCTGGGCAATGTTGTTTCTTACATCTGGGTGTGTGGCATTTTGTTGACCTGGCTACACCCACTTGGGATAAGTTTTCCACAGCAAGCACCTCTTGTTCGTCGGAAGCCGTTTTTGCCTCAGGGACTCCGGGCTGTGTTCGTTGGGGTTCAACTCCTGCTAGCAAAACCGTCCGGATGAGGGAGGGATCAGACTGTGCCTGGGCCCTGTGGTCTCTTCCAGTTCAGTGTAAGGCATTTCCTTCCCCTTGCCACAGGCACCTGGGAGCATGTCTGCACGTGGAGAAAGACTTTCCCGTGGGAAGCCGGTTTTTGTCAAACGGGTCCCAGTGCTGTGCTCCTCTCTTTTCACTCCTGCTGCCTGAAGCCCAGGGAGGATGGGAGGGCTTAGAACATGGCTGGGCACTGTGGTTTCTTCCAGAGAAGTGGAGGGCATTTGCATTACCTTGCCACAACCACTTGGGATAGGGTCTGCACCTCAGGAAAACTGTTTCCGTGGGAAGCCGGCTTTTTGCAAAGGAGTCTCAGGGTCATGGGCCTCGGGTGTCCCGCCGGCTCCCCAAAGCACAGGGACGAGGTGAGGGGCTTAGACCGTGCCTGGGCAATGTTGTTTCTTACACCTGGGTGTGTGGCATTTTGTTGACCTGGCTACCCCCACTTGGGATAGGTTTTCCACAGCAAGCACCTCTTTTTCGTCGGAAGCCGTTTTTGCCTCAGGGTCTCCGGGCTGTGTTCGTTGGGGTTGAACTCATGCTAGCAAAACTGCCGGGATGAGGGAAGGGTTCAGACTGTGCCTGGGCCCTGTGGTCTCTTCCAGGTCAGTGTATGGCATTTCCTTCCCCTTGCCACAGGCACCTGGGAGCATGTCTGCACGTGGAGAAAGACTTTCCCGTGGGAAGCCGGTTTTTGTCAAACGGGTCCCAGTGCTCTGCTCCTCTCTTTTCACTCCTGCTGCCAGAAGCCCAGGGAGGATGGGAGGGCTGGGAACATGGCTGGGCACTGTGGGTTCTTCCAGAGAAGTGGAGGGCATTTGCTTTACCTTGCCACAACCACTTGGGATAGGGTGTGCACCTCAGGAAAACTGTTTTCGTGGGAAGCCGGCTTTTTGCAAAGGGGTCTCAGGGCCGTGGGCCTCGGGTGTCCCTCCGGCTCCCCAAAGCACAGGGACGAGTTGTGGGGTTTAGACCGTGCCTGGGCAATGTTGTTTCTTACACCTGGGTGTGTGGCATTTCGTTGACCTGGCTACTCCCACTTGGGATAGGTTTTCCACATCAAGCACCTTTTGTTCGTCGGAAACCGTTTTTGCCTCAGGGGTCTCCGGGCTGTGTTCGTTGGGGTTGAACTCCTGCTAGCAAAACCGCCGGGATGAGGGAAGGGTTCAGACTGTGCCTGGGCCCTGTGGTCTCTTCCAGGTCAGTGTATGGCATTTCCTTCCCCTTGCCACAGGCACCTGGGAGCTAGTCTGCACGTGGAGAAAGACTTTCCCGTGGGAAGCCGGTTTTTGTCAAACGGGTCCCAGTGCCCTGCTCCTCTCTTTTCACTCCTGCTGCCAGAAGCCCAGGGAGGATGGGAGGGCTTAGAACATGGCTGGGCACTGTGGTTTCTTCCAGAGAAGTGGAGGGCATTTGCATTACCTTGCCACAACCACTTGGGATAGGGTCTGCACCTCTGGAAATCTGTTTCCGTGGGAAGCAGGCTTTTTGCAAAGGGGTCTCAGGGCCAAGGACCTCGGGTGTCCTCCGGCTCCCCAATGCACAGGGACGAGGTGAGGGGCTTAGACCGTGCCTGGGCAATGTTGTTTCTTACACCTGGGTGTGTGGCATTTTGTTGACCTGGCTACACCCACTTGGGATAAGTTTTCCACAGCAAGCACCTCTTGTTCGTCGGAAGCCGTTTTTGCCTCAGGGACTCCGGGCTGTGTTCGTTGGGGTTGAACTCATGCTAGCAAAACTGCCGGGATGAGGGAAGGGTTCAGACTGTGCCTGGGCCCTGTGGTCTCTTCCAGGTCAGTGTATGGCATTTCCTTCCCCTTGCCACAGGCACCTGGGAGCATGTCTGCACGTGGAGAAAGACTTTCCCGTGGGAAGCCGGTTTTTCTCAAACGGGTCCCAGTGCCCTGCTCCTCTCTTTCCACTCCTGCTGCCAGAAGCCCAGGGAGGATGGGAGGGCTTAGAACATGGCTGGGCACTGTGGTTTCTTCCAGAGAAGTGGAGGGCATTTGCTTTACCTTGCCACAACCACTTGGGATAGGGTCTGCACCTCAGGAAAACTGTTTCCATGGGAAGCCGGCTTTTTGCAAAGGGGTCTCAGGGCCGAGGGGCTTGGCTGTCCCTCCGGCTCCCCAAAGCACAGGGACGAGGTATGGGCCTTAGACCGTGCCTGGGCAATGTTGTTTCTTACACCTGGGTTTGTGGCATTTTGTTGACCTGGCTACCCCCACTTGAGATAGGTTTTCCAGTCAAGCACCTCTTGTTCGTCGGAAGCCGTTTTTGCCTCAGGGTCTCTGGGCTGTGTTCGTTGGGGTTGAACTCCTGCTAGCAAAACCGCCGAGTTGAGGGAAGGTTTCAGACTGTACCTGGGCCCTGTGGTCTCTTCCAGGTCAGTGTATGGCATTTCCTTCCCCTTGCCACAGGCACCTGGGAGCATGTCTGCACGTGGAGAAAGACTTTCCCGTGGGAAGCCGGTTTTTGTCAAACGGGTCCCAGTGCTCTGCTCCTCTCTTTTCACTCCTGCTGCCAGAAGCCCAGGGAGGATGGGAGGGCTGGGAACATGGCTGGGCACTGTGGGTTCTTCCAGAGAAGTGGAGGGCATTTGCTTTACCTTGCCACAACCACTTGGGATAGGGTGTGCACCTCAGGAAAACTGTTTCCGTGGGAAGCCGGCTTTTTGCAAAGGGGTCTCAGGGCCGTGGGCCTCGGGTGTCCCTCCGGCTCCCCAAAGCACAGGGACGAGTTGTGGGGTTTAGACCGTGCCTGGGCAATGTTGTTTCTTACACCTGGGTGTGTGGCATTTCGTTGACCTGGCTACTCCCACTTGGGATAGGTTTTCCACAGCAAGCACCTTTTGTTCGTCGGAAACCGTTTTTGCCTCTGGGGTCTCCGGGCTGTGTTCGTTGGGGTTGAACTCCTGCTAGCAAAACCGCCGGGATGAGGGAAGGGTTCAGACTGTGCCTGGGCCCTGTGGTCTCTTCCAGGTCAGTGTATGGCATTTCCTTCCCCTTGCCACAGGCACCTGGGAGCTAGTCTGCACGTGGAGAAAGACTTTCCCGTGGGAAGCCGGTTTTTGTCAAACGGGTCCCAGTGCCCTGCTCCTCTCTTTTCACTCCTGCTGCCAGAAGCCCAGGGAGGATGGGAGGGCTTAGAACATGGCTGGGCACTGTGGTTTCTTCCAGAGAAGTGGAGGGCATTTGCATTACCTTGCCACAACCACTTGGGATAGGGTCTGCACCTCTGGAAATCTGTTTCCGTGGGAAGCAGGCTTTTTGCAAAGGGGTCTCAGGGCCAAGGACCTCGGGTGTCCCTCCGGCTCCCCAATGCACAGGGACGAGGTGAGGGGCTTAGACCGTGCCTGGGCAATGTTGTTTCTTACATCTGGGTGTGTGGCATTTTGTTGACCTGGCTACACCCACTTGGGATAAGTTTTCCACAGCAAGCACCTCTTGTTCGTCGGAAGCCGTTTTTGCCTCAGGGACTCCGGGCTGTGTTCGTTGGGGTTCAACTCCTGCTAGCAAAACCGTCCGGATGAGGGAGGGATCAGACTGTGCCTGGGCCCTGTGGTCTCTTCCAGTTCAGTGTAAGGCATTTCCTTCCCCTTGCCACAGGCACCTGGGAGCATGTCTGCACGTGGAGAAAGACTTTCCCGTGGGAAGCCGGTTTTTGTCAAACGGGTCCCAGTGCTGTGCTCCTCTCTTTTCACTCCTGCTGCCTGAAGCCCAGGGAGGATGGGAGGGCTTAGAACATGGCTGGGCACTGTGGTTTCTTCCAGAGAAGTGGAGGGCATTTGTTTTACCTTGCCACAACCACTTGGGATAGGGTCTGCACCTCAGGAAAACTGTTTCCGTGGGAAGCCGGCTTTTTGCAAAGGGGTCTCAGGGCCGAGGGGCTTGGCTGTCCCTCCGGCTCCCCAAAGCACAGGGACGAGGTATGGGGCTTAGACCGTGCCTGGGCAATGTTGTTTCTTACACCTGGGTTTGTGGCATTTTGTTGACCTGGCTACCCCCACTTGAGATAGGTTTTCCAGTCAAGCACCTCTTGTTCGTCGGAAGCCGTTTTTGCCTCAGGGTCTCTGGGCTGTGTTCGTTGGGGTTGAACTCCTGCTAGCAAAACCGCCGGATGAGGGAAGGGTTCAGACTGTGCCTGGGCCCTGTGGTCTCTTCCAGGTCAGTGTATGGCATTTCCTTCCCCTTGCCACAGGCACCTGGGAGCATGTCTGCACGTGGAGAAAGACTTTCCCGTGGGAAGCCGGTTTTTGTCAAACGGGTCCCAGTGCTCTGCTCCTCTCTTTTCACTCCTGCTGCCAGAAGCCCAGGGAGGATGGGAGGGCTTAGAACATGGCTGGGCACTGTGGTTTCTTCCAGAGAAGTGGAGGGCATTTGCATTACCTTGCCACAACCACTTGGGATAGGGTCTGCACCTCAGGAAAACTGTTTCCGTGGGAAGCCGGCTTTTTGCAAAGGAGTCTCAGGGTCATGGGCCTCGGGTGTCCCGCCGGCTCCCCAAAGCACAGGGACGAGGTGAGGGGCTTAGACCGTGCCTGGGCAATGTTGTTTCTTACACCTGGGTGTGTGGCATTTTATTGACCTGGCTACCCCCACTTGGGATAGGTTTTCCACAGCAAGCACCTCTTTTTCGTCGGAAGCCGTTTTTGCCTCAGGGTCTCCGGGCTGTGTTCGTTGGGGTTGAACTCATGCTAGCAAAACTGCCGGGATGAGGGAAGGGTTCAGACTGTGCCTGGGCCCTGTGGTCTCTTCCAGGTCAGTGTATGGCATTTCCTTCCCCTTGCCACAGGCACCTGGGAGCATGTCTGCACGTGGAGAAAGACTTTCCCGTGGGAAGCCGGTTTTTGTCAAACGGGTCCCAGTGCTCTGCTCCTCTCTTTTCACTCCTGCTGCCAGAAGCCCAGGGAGGATGGGAGGGCTGGGAACATGGCTGGGCACTGTGGGTTCTTCCAGAGAAGTGGAGGGCATTTGCTTTACCTTGCCACAACCACTTGGGATAGGGTGTGCACCTCAGGAAAACTGTTTCCGTGGGAAGCCGGCTTTTTGCAAAGGGGTCTCAGGGCCGTGGGCCTCGGGTGTCCCTCCGGCTCCCCAAAGCACAGGGACGAGTTGTGGGGTTTAGACCGTGCCTGGGCAATGTTGTTTCTTACACCTGGGTGTGTGGCATTTCGTTGACCTGGCTACTCCCACTTGGGATAGGTTTTCCACATCAAGCACCTTTTGTTCGTCGGAAACCGTTTTTGCCTCAGGGGTCTCCGGGCTGTGTTCGTTGGGGTTGAACTCCTGCTAGCAAAACCGCCGGGATGAGGGAAGGGTTCAGACTGTGCCTGGGCCCTGTGGTCTCTTCCAGGTCAGTGTATGGCATTTCCTTCCCCTTGCCACAGGCACCTGGGAGCTAGTCTGCACGTGGAGAAAGACTTTCCCGTGGGAAGCCGGTTTTTGTCAAACGGGTCCCAGTGCCCTGCTCCTCTCTTTTCACTCCTGCTGCCAGAAGCCCAGGGAGGATGGGAGGGCTTAGAACATGGCTGGGCACTGTGGTTTCTTCCAGAGAAGTGGAGGGCATTTGCATTACCTTGCCACAACCACTTGGGATAGGGTCTGCACCTCTGGAAATCTGTTTCCGTGGGAAGCAGGCTTTTTGCAAAGGGGTCTCAGGGCCAAGGACCTCGGGTGTCCTCCGGCTCCCCAATGCACAGGGACGAGGTGAGGGGCTTAGACCGTGCCTGGGCAATGTTGTTTCTTACATCTGGGTGTGTGGCATTTTGTTGACCTGGCTACACCCACTTGGGATAAGTTTTCCACAGCAAGCACCTCTTGTTCTTCGGAAGCCGTTTTTGCCTCAGGGACTCCGGGCTGTGTTCGTTGGGGTTGAACTCATGCTAGCAAAACTGCCGGGATGAGGGAAGGGTTCAGACTGTGCCTGGGCCCTGTGGTCTCTTCCAGGTCAGTGTATGGCATTTCCTTCCCCTTGCCACAGGCACCTGGGAGCATGTCTGCACGTGGAGAAAGACTTTCCCGTGGGAAGCCGGTTTTTCTCAAACGGGTCCCAGTGCCCTGCTCCTCTCTTTCCACTCCTGCTGCCAGAAGCCCAGGGAGGATGGGAGGGCTTAGAACATGGCTGGGCACTGTGGTTTCTTCCAGAGAAGTGGAGGGCATTTGCTTTACCTTGCCACAACCACTTGGGATAGGGTCTGCACCTCAGGAAAACTGTTTCCATGGGAAGCCGGCTTTTTGCAAAGGGGTCTCAGGGCCGAGGGGCTTGGCTGTCCCTCCGGCTCCCCAAAGCACAGGGACGAGGTATGGGGCTTAGACCGTGCCTGGGCAATGTTGTTTCTTACACCTGGGTGTGTGGCATTTTGTTGACCTGGCTACCCCCACTTGAGATAGGTTTTCCAGTCAAGCACCTCTTGTTCGTCGGAAGCCGTTTTTGCCTCAGGGTCTCTGGGCTGTGTTCGTTGGGGTTGAACTCCTGCTAGCAAAACCGCCGGGTTGAGGGAAGGGTTCAGACTGTGCCTGGGCCCTGTGGTCTCTTCCAGGTCAGTGTATGGCATTTCCTTCCCCTTGCCACAGGCACCTGGGAGCATGTCTGCACGTGGAGAAAGACTTTCCCGTGGGAAGCCGGTTTTTGTCAAACGGGTCCCAGTGCTCTGCTCCTCTCTTTTCACTCCTGCTGCCAGAAGCCCAGGGAGGATGGGAGGGCTGGGAACATGGCTGGGCACTGTGGGTTCTTCCAGAGAAGTGGAGGGCATTTGCTTTACCTTGCCACAACCACTTGGGATAGGGTGTGCACCTCAGGAAAACTGTTTCCGTGGGAAGCCGGCTTTTTGCAAAGGGGTCTCAGGGCCGTGGGCCTCGGGTGTCCCTCCGGCTCCCCAAAGCACAGGGACGAGGTGAGGAGCTTAGACCGTGCCTGGGCAATGTTGTTTCTTACACCTGGGTGTGTGGCATTTTGTTGACCTGGCTACCCCCACTTGGGATAGGTTTTCCACAGCAAGCACCTCTTTTTCGTCGGAAGCCGTTTTTGCCTCAGGGACTCCGGGCTGTGTTCGTTGGGGTTGAACTCATGCTAGCAAAACTGCCGGGATGAGGGAAGGGTTCAGACTGTGCCTGGGCCCTGTGGTCTCTTCCAGGTCAGTGTATGGCATTTCCTTCCCCTTGCCACAGGCACCTGGGAGCATGTCTGCACGTGGAGAAAGACTTTCCCGTGGGAAGCCGGTTTTTGTCAAACGGGTCCCAGTGCTCTGCTCCTCTCTTTTCACTCCTGCTGCCAGAAGCCCAGGGAGGATGGGAGGGCTTGGAACATGGCTGGGCACTGTGGTTTCTTCCAGAGAAGTGGAGGGCATTTGCTTTACCTTGCCACCACCCCTTGGGATAGGGTCTGCACCTCAGGAAAGCTCTTTCCGTGGGAGGCCGGCTTTCTGCCAAACGGGCCTCAGGGCCGTGGGCTTCGGGGGAGCCTCTGGCTCCTCAAAACACAGAGAGGACGTGAGGGGTTAGACCATGCCTGGGCCTAGTTGTCTCTTCCACCTGGGTGTGTGGCATTTTGTTGACCTGGCTACCCCCTCTTGGGATTGGTTTTCCACAGCAAGAGCATATTATTCGTCGGAAGCCCTTTGGGCCCCAGGGGGTCTCCGGGCTGTGTTCGTTGTGGTGGAACTCCTGCTAGCAAAACCGCCGGGATGAGGGAAGGGCTCAGACTGTGCCTGGGCCCTGTGGTCTCTTCCAGGTCAGTGTATGGTATTTCCTTCATCTTGCCAAAGGCACTGGGGAGCATGTCTGCACGTGGAGAAGGACTTCCTCATGGAAGCCGGTTTCTGTCAAAGCGTCCCAGTGCTGTCCTCCTCTCTTTTCACTCCTGTTGCTAGAAGCCCAGGGAGGATGGGAGGGCTTAGAACATGGCTGGGCACTGTGGTTTCTTCCAGAGAAGTGGAGGGCATTTGCTTTACCTTGCCACAACCACTTGGGATAGGGTGTGCACCTCAGGAAAACTGTTTCCGTGGGAAGCCGGCTTTTTGCAAAGGGGTCTCAGGACCGTGGGGCTCGGCTCTCCCTCCGGCTCCCCAAGACACAGGGACGAGGTGAAGGGCTTAGACCGTGCCTGGGCAATGTTGTTTCTTACACCTGGGTGTGTGGCATTTTATTGACCTGGCTACACCCACTTGGGATAGGTTTTCCACAGCAAGCACCTCTTGTTCGTCGGAAGCCGTTTTTGCCTCAGGGACTCCGGGCTGTGTTCGTTGGGGTTGAACTCATGCTAGCAAAACTGCCGGGATGAGGGAAGGGTTCAGACTGTGCCTGGGCCCTGTGGTCTCTTCCAGGTCAGTGTATGGCATTTCCGTCCCCTTGCCACAGGCACCTGAGAGCATGTCTGCACGTGGAGAAAGACTTTCCCGTGGGAAGCCGGTTTTTCTCAAACGAGTCCCAGTGCCCTGCTCCTCTCTTTCCACTCCTGCTGCCAGAAGCCCAGGGAGGATGGGAGGGCTTAGAACATGGCTGGGCACTGTGGTTTCTTCCAGAGAAGTGGAGGGCATTTGCATTACCTTGCCACAACCACTTGGGATAGGGTGTGCACCTCAGGAAAACTGTTCCCGTGGGAAGCCGGCTTTTTGCAAAGGAGTCTCAGGGTCGTGGGCCTCGGGTGTCCCGCCGGCTCCCCAAAGCACAGGGACGAGGTGAGGGGCTTAGACCGTGCCTGGGCAATGTTGTTTCTTACACCTGGGTGTTTGTCATTTTGTTGACCTGGCTACTCCCACTTGGGATAGGTTTTCCACAGCAAGCACCTCTTGTTCGTCGGAAGCCGTTTTTGCCCCAGGGGACTCCGGGCTGTGTTCGTTGGGGTTGAACTCCTGCTAGCAAAACCGCCGGATGAGGGAAGGGTTCAGTCTGTGCCTGGGCCCTGTGGTCTCTTCCAGGTCAGTGTATGGCATTTCCTTCCCCTTGCCACAGGCACCTGGGAGCTAGTCTGCACGTGGAGAAAGACTTTCCCGGGGGACGCCGGTTTTTGTCAAACGTGTCCCAGTGCTCTGCTCCTCTCTTTTCACTCCTGCTGCCAGAAGCCCAGGGAGGATGGGAGGGCTTAGAACATGGCTAGGCAGTGTGGTTTTTTCCAGAGAAGTGGAGGGCATTTGCTTTACCTTGCCACAACCACTTGGGATAGGGTCTGCACCTCTGGAAAACTGTTTCCGTGGGAAGCAGGCTTTTTGCAAAGGGGTCTCAGGGCCAAGGACCTCGGGTGTCCCTCCGGCTCCCCAATGCACAGGGACGAGGTGAGGGGCTTAGACCGTGCCTGGGCAATGTTGTTTCTTACATCTGGGTGTGTGGCATTTTGTTGACCTGGCTACACCCACTTGGGATAGGTTTTCCACAGCAAGCACCTCTTGTTCGTCGGAAGCCGTTTTTTCCTCAGGGACTCCGGGCTGTGTTCTTTGGGGTTGAACTCATGCTAGCAAAACTGCCGGGATGAGGGAAGGGTTCAGACTGTGCCTGGGCCCTGTGGTCTCTTCCAGGTCAGTGTATGGCATTTCCTTCCCCTTGCCACAGGCACCTGGGAGCATGTCGGCACGTGGAGAAAGACTTTCCCGTGGGAAGCCGGTTTTTGTCAAACGGGTCCCAGTGCCCTGCTCCTCTCTTTCCACTCCTGCTGCCAGAAGCCCAGGGAGGATGGGAGGGCTTAGAACATGGCTGGGCACTGTGGTTTCTTCCAGAGAAGTGGAGGGCATTTGCTTTACCTTGCCACAACCACTTGGGATAGGGTCTGCACCTCAGGAAAACTCTTTCCGTGGGAAGCCGGCTTTTTGCAAAGGGGTCTCAGGGCTGAGGGGCTTGGCTGTACCTCCGGCTCCCCTAAGCACAGGGACGAGGTATGGGGCTTAGACCGTGCCTGGGCAATGTTGTTTCTTACACCTGGGTTTGTGGCATTTTGTTGACCTGGCTACCCCCACTTGAGATAGGTTTTCCAGTCAAGCACCTCTTGTTCGTCGGAAGCCGTTTTTGCCTCAGGGTCTCCGGGCTGTGTTCGTATGGGTTGAACTCCTGCTAGCAAAACCGCCGGGATGAGGGAAGGGTTCAGACTGTGCCTGGGCCCTGTGGTCTCTTCCAGGTCAGTGTATGGCATTTCCTTCCCCTTGCCCCAGGCACCTGGGAGCTAGTCTGCACGTGGAGAAAGACTTTCCCGGGGGAAGCCGGTTTTTGGCAAACGGGTCCCAGTGCTCTGCTCCTCTCTTTTCACTCCTGCTGCCAGAAGCCCAGGGAGGATGGGAGGTCTTAGAACATGGCTAGGCACTGTGGTTTTTTCCAGAGAAGTGGAGGGCATTTGCTTTACCTTGCCACAACCACTTGGGATAGTGTGTGTACCTAAGGAAAACTGTTTCGGTGGGAAGCCGGCTTTTTGCAAAGGGGTCTCAGTGCCGTGGGCCTCGGGTGTCCCTCCGGCTCCCCAAAGCACAGGGACGAGGTGAGGAGCTTAGACCGTGCCTGGGCAATGTTGTTTCTTACACCTGGGTGTGTGGCATTTTGTTGACCTGGCTACCCCCACTTGGGATAGGTTTTCCACAGCAAGCACCTCTTTTTCGTCGGAAGCCGTTTTTGCCTCAGGGACTCCGGGCTGTGTTCGTTGGGGTTGAACTCATGCTAGCAAAACTGCCGGGATGAGGGAAGGGTTCAGACTGTGCCTGGGCCCTGTGGTCTCTTCCAGGTCAGTGTATGGCATTTCCTTCCCCTTGCCACAGGCACCTGAGAGCATGTCTGCACGTGGAGAAAGACTTTCCCGTGGGAAGCCGGTTTTTCTCAAACGGGTCCCAGTGCCCTGCTCCTCTCTTTCCACTCCTGCTGCCAGAAGCCCAGGGAGGATGGGAGGGCTTAGAACATGGCTGGGCACTGTGGTTTCTTCCAGAGAAGTGGAGGGCATTTGCATTACCTTGCCACAACCACTTGGGATAGGGTGTGCACCTCAGGAAAACTGTTCCCGTGGGAAGCCGGCTTTTTGCAAAGGAGTCTCAGGGTCGTGGGCCTCGGGTGTCCCGCCGGCTCCCAAAAGCACAGGGACGAGGTGAGGGGCTTAGACCGTGCCTGGGCAATGTTGTTTCTTACACCTGGGTGTGTGGCATTTCGTTGACCTGGCTACTCCCACTTGGGATAGGTTTTCCACAGCAAGCACCTTTTTTTCGTCGGAAACCGTTTTTGCCCCAGGGGTCTCCGGGCTGTGTTCGTTGGGGTTGAACTCCTGCTAGCAAAACCGCCGGGATGAGGGAAGGCTTCAGACTGTGCCTGGGCCCTGTGGTCTCTTCCAGGTCAGTGTATGGCATTTCCTTCCCCTTGCCACAGGCACCTGAGAGCATGTCTGCACGTGGAGAAAGACTTTCCCGTGGGAAGCCGGTTTTTGTCAAACGGGTCCCAGTGCCCTGCTCCTCTCTTTTCACTCCTGCTGCCAGAAGCCCAGGGAGGATGGGAGGGCTTAGAACATGGCTGGGCACTGTGGTTTCTTCCAGAGAAGTGGAGGGCATTTGCTTTACCTTGCCACAACCACTTGAGATAGGGTCTGCACCTCAGGAAAACTGTTTCCGTGGGAAGCCGGCTTTTTGCAAAGGGGTCTCAGGGCCGAGCGGCTTGGGTGTCCCTCCGGCTCCCCAAAGCTCAGGGACGAGGTATGGGGCTTAGACCGTGCCTGGGCAATGTTGTTTCTTACACCAGGGTTTGTGGCATTTTGTTGACCTGGCTACCCCCACTTGAGATAGGTTTTCCAGTCAAGCACCTCTTGTTCGTCGGAAGCCGTTTTTGCCTCAGGGTCTCCGGGCTGTGTTCGTTGGGGTTGAACTCATGCTAGTAAAACTGCCGGGATGAGGGAAGGGTTCAGACTGTGCCTGGGCCCTGTGGTCTCTTCCAGGTCAGTGTATGGCATTTCCTTCCCCTTGCCACAGGCACCTGGGAGCATGTCTGCACGTGGAGAAAGACTTTCCCGTGGGAAGCCGGTTTTTGTCAAACGGGTCCCAGTGCCCTGCTCCTCTCTTTTCACTCCTGCTGCCAGAAGCCCTGGGAGGATGGGAGGGCTTAGAACATGGCTGGGCACCGTGGTTTCTTCCAGAGAAGTGGAGGGCATTTGCTTTACCTTGCCACAATCACTTGGGATAGTGTGTGTACCTAAGGAAAACTGTTCCCGTGGGAAGCCGGCTTTTTGCAAAGGGGTCTCAGGGCCGTGGGCCTCGGCTGTCCCTCCGGCTCCCCAAAGCACAGGGACGAGGTGAGGGGTTTAGACCGTGCCTGGGCAATGTTGTTTCTTACACCTGGGTGTGTGGCATTTCGTTGACCTGGCTACTACCACTTGGGATAGGTTTTGCACAGCAAGCACCTTTTGTTCGTCGGAAACCGTTTTTGCCCCACGGGTCTCCGGGCTGTGTTCGTTGGGGTTGAACTCCTGCAAGCAAAACCGCCGGATGAGGGAAGGGTTCAGACTGTGCCTGGGCCCTGTGGTCTCTTCCAGGTCAGTGTATGGCATTTCCTTACCCTTGCCACAGGCACCTGGGAGCATGTCTGCACGTGGAGAAAGACTTTCCCGTGGGAAGCCGGTTTTTGTCAAACGGGTCCCAGTGCTCTGCTCCTCTCTTTTCACTCCTGCTGCCAGAAGCCCAGGGAGGATGGGAGGGCTTAGAACATGGCTGGGCACTGTGGTTTCTTCCAGAGAAGTGGAGGGCATTTGCATTACCTTGCCACAACCACTTGGGATAGGGTCTGCACCTCAGGAAAACTGTTTCCGTGGGAAGCCGGCTTTTTGCAAAGGGGTCTCAGGGCCGTGGGCCTCGGGTGTCCCTCCGGCTCCCCAAAGCACAGGGACGAGGTGAGGGGCTTAGACCGTGCCTGGGCAATGTTGTTTCTTACACCTGGGTGTGTGGCATTTTGTTGACCTGGCTACACCCACTTGGGATAGGTATTCCACAGCAAGCACCTCTTGTTCGTCGGAAGCCGTTTTTGCCTCAGGGACTCCGGGCTGTGTTCGTTGGGGTTGAACTCCTGCTAGCAAAACCGCCGGATGAGGGAAGGGTTCAGACTGTGCCTGGGCCCTGTGGTCTCTTCCAGGTCAGTGTATGGCATTTCCTTCCCCTTGCCACAGGCACCTGGGAGCATGTCTGCACGTGGAGAAAGACTTTCCCGTGGGAAGCCGGTTTTTGTCAAACGGGTCCCAGTGCTCTGCTCCTCTCTTTTCACTCCTGCTGCCAGAAGCCCAGGGAGGATGGGAGGGCTTAGAACATGGCTGGGCACTGTGGTTTCTTCCAGAGAAGTGGAGGGCATTTGCATTACCTTGCCACAACCACTTGGGATAGGGTCTGCACCTCAGGAAAACTGTTTCCGTGGGAAGCCGGCTTTTTGCAAAGGGGTCTCAGGGCCGTGGGCCTCGGGTGTCCCTCCGGCTCCCCAAAGCACAGGGACGAGGTGAGGGGCTTAGACCGTGCCTGGGCAATGTTGTTTCTTACACCTGGGTGTGTGGAATTTTGTTGACCTGGCTACACCCACTTGGGATAGGTTTTCCACAGCAAGCACCTCTTGTTCGTCGGAAGCCGTTTTTGCCTCAGGGACTCCGGGCTGTGTTCGCTGGGGTTGAACTCATGCTAGCAAAACTGCCGGGATGAGGGAAGGGTTCAGACTGTGCCTGGGCCCTGTGGTCTCTTCCAGGTCAGTGTATGGCATTTCCTTCCCCTTGCCACAGGCACCTGGGAGCATGTCTGCACGTGGAGAAACACTTTCCCGTGGGAAGCCGGTTTTTCTCAAACGGGTCCCAGTGCCCTGCTCCTCTCTTTCCACTCCTGCTGCCAGAAGCCCAGGGAGGATGGGAGGGCTTAGAACATGGCTGGGCACTGTGGTTTCTTCCAGAGAAGTGGAGGGCATTTGCTTTACCTTGCCACAACCACTTGGGATAGGGTCTGCACCTCAGGAAAACTGTTTCCGTGGGAAGCCGGCTTTTTGCAAAGGGGTCTCAGGGCCGAGGGGCTTGGCTGTCCTTCCGGCTCCCCAAAGCACAGGGACGAGGTGTGGGGCTTAGACCGTGCCTGGGCAATGTTGTTTCTTACACCTGGGTTTGTGGCATTTTGTTGAGCTGGCTACCCCCACTTGGGATAGGTTTTCCAGTCAAGCACCTCTTGTTCGTCGGAAGCCGTTTTTGCCTCAGGGTCTCTGGGCTGTGTTCGTTGGGGTTGAACTCCTGCTAGCAAAACTGCCGGATGAGGGAAGGGTTCAGACTGTGCCTGGGCCCTGTGGTCTCTTCCAGGTCATTGTATGGCATTTCCTTCCCCTTGCCACAGGCACCTGGGAGCATGTCTGCACGTGGAGAAAGACTTTCCCGTGGGAAGCCGGTTTTTGTCAAACGGGTCCCAGTGCTCTGCTCCTCTCTTTTCACTCCTGCTGCCAGAAGCCCAGGGAGGATGGGAGGGCTTAGAACATGGCTGGGCACTGTGGTTTCTTCCAGAGAAGTGGAGGGCATTTGCTTTACCTTGCCACAACCACTTGTGAGAGGGTCTGCACCTCAGGAAAACTGTTTCCGTGGGAAGCCGGCTTTTTGGTAAGGGGTCTCAGGGCCGTGGGCCTCGGGTGTCCCTCCGGCTCCCCAAAGCACAGGGACGAGGTGAGGGGCTTAGACCGTGCCTGGGCAATGTTGTTTCTTACACCTGGGTGTGTGGTATTTTGTTGACCTGGCTACTCCCACTTGGGATAGGTTTTCCACAGCAAGCACCTCTTGTTTGTCGGAAGCCGTTTTTGCCCCAGGGGTCTCCGGGCTGTGTTCGTTGGGGTTGAACTCCTGCTAGCAAAACCGCCGGGATGAAGGAAGTGTTCAGACTGTGCCTGGGCCCTGTGGTCTCTTCCAGGTCAGTGTATGGCATTTCCTTCCCCTTGCCACAGGCACCTGGGAGCATGTCTGCACGTGGAGAAAGACTTTCCCGTGGGAAGCGGGTTTTTGTCAAACGGGTCCCAGTGCTCTGCTCCTCTCTTTTCACTCCTGCTGCCAGAAGCCCAGGGAGGATGGGAGGGCTTGGAACATGGCTGGGCACTGTGGTTTCTTCCAGAGAAGTGGAGGGCATTTGCTTTACCTTGCCACCACCCCTTGGGATAGGGTCTGCACCTCAGGAAAGCTCTTTCCGTGGGAGGCCGGCTTTCTGCCAAACGGGCCTCAGGGCCGTGGGCTTCGGGGGAGCCTCTGGCTCCTCAAAACACAGAGAGGACGTGAGGGGTTAGACCATGCCTGGGCCTAGTTGTCTCTTCCACCTGGGTGTGTGGCATTTTGTTGACCTGGCTACCCCCTCTTGGGATAGGTTTTCCACAGCAAGAGCATATTATTCGTCGGAAGCCCTTTGGGCCCCAGGGGGTCTCCGGGCTGTGTTCGTTGTGGTGGAACTCCTGCTAGCAAAACCGCCGGGATGAGGGAAGGGCTCAGACTGTGCCTGGGCCCTGTGGTCTCTTCCAGGTCAGTGTATGGTATTTCCTTCATCTTGCCACAGGCACTGGGGAGCATGTCTGCACGTGGAGAAGGACTTCCTCATGGAAGCCGGTTTCTGTCAAAGCGTCCCAGTGCTGTCCTCCTCTCTTTTCACTCCTGTTCCTAGAAGCCCAGGGAGGATGGGAGGGCTTAGAACATGGCTGGGCACTGTGGTTTCTTCCAGAGAAGTGGAGGGCATTTGCTTTACCTTGCCACAACCACTTGGGATAGGGTGTGCACCTCAGGAAAACTGTTTCCGTGGGAAGCCGGCTTTTTGCAAAGGGGTCTCAGGGCCGTGGGCCTCGGGTGTCCCTCCGGCTCCTCAAAGCACGGGGATGAGGTGAGGGGCTTAGACCATGCCTGGGCAATGTTGTTTCTTACACCTGGGTGTTTGGCCTTTTGTTGACCTGGCTACCCCACTTGGGATAGGTTTTCCACAGCAAGCACGTATTGTTCGTCGGAAGCCGTTTTTGCCCCAGGGGTCTGCGGGCTGTGTTCGTTGGGGTTGACCTCCTGCTAGCAAAACCGCCGTAATGAGAGAAGGGCTGAGACTGTGCCTGGGCCCTGTGGTCTCTTCCATGTCAGTGTAATGCATTTCCTTCCCCTTGCCACAGGCACCTGGGAGCATGTCTGCACGTGGAGAAAGACTTTCCCGTGGGAAGCGGGTTTTTGTCAAACGGGTCCCAGTGCTCTGCTCCTCTCTTTTCACTCCTGCTGCCAGAAGCCCAGGGAGGATGGGAGGGCTTAGAACATGGCTGGGCACTGTGGTTTCTTCCAGAGAAGTGGAGGGCATTTGCTTTACCTTGCCACAACCACTTGGGATAGGGTGTGCACCTCAGGAAAACTGTTTCCGTGGGAAGCCGGCTTTTTGCAAAGGGGTCTCAGGACCGTGGGGCTCGGCTCTCCCTCCGGCTCCCCAAGGCACAGGGACGAGGTGAGGGGCTTAGACCGTGCCTGGGCAATGTTGTTTCTTACACCTGGGTGTGTGGCATTTCGTTGACCTGGCTACTCCCACTTGGGATAGGTTTTCCACAGCAAGCACCTCTTGTTCGTCGGAAGCCGTTTTTGCCCCAGGGGGTCTCCGGGCTGTGTTCGTTGGGGTTGAACTCCTGCTAGCAAAACCGCCGGATGAGGGAAGGGTTCAGTCTGTGCCTTGGCCCTGTGGTCTCTTCCAGGTCAGTGTATGTCATTTCCTTCCCCTTGCCACAGGCACCTGGGAGCATGTCTGCACGTGGAGAAAGACTTTCCCGTGGGAAGCCGGTTTTTGTCAAACGCGTCCCAGTGCTCTGCTCCTCTCTTTTCACTCCTGCTGCCAGAAGCCCAGGGAGGATGGGAGGGCTTAGAACATGGCTGGGCACTGTGGTTTCTTCCAGAGAAGTGGAGGGCATTTGCTTCACCTTTCCACAACCACTTGGGATACGGTCTGCACCTCAGGAAAACTCTTTCCGTGGGAAGCCGGCTTTTTGCAAAGTGTTCTCAGGGCCGTGGGGATCGGCTTTCCCTCCGGCTCCCCAAAGCACAGGGACAGGGTGAGGGGCTTAGACCATGCCTGGGCAATGTTATTTCTTACACCTGGGTGTGTGGCATTTTGTTGACCTGGCTACCCCCACTTGGGATAGGTTTTCCAGTCAAGCACCTCTTGTTCGTCGGAAGCCGTTTTTGCCTCAGGGTCTCTGGGCTGTGTTCGTTTGGGTTGAACTCCTGCTAGCAAAACCGCCGGGATGAGGGAAGGGTTCAGACTGTGCCTGGGCCCTGTGGTCTCTTCCAGGTCAGTGTATGGCATTTCCTTCCCCTTGCCACAGGCACCTGGGAGCTAGTCTGCACGTGGAGAAAGACTTTCACGGGGGAAGCCGGTTTTTGTCAAACGGGTCCCAGTGCTCTGCTCCTCTCTTTTCACTCCTGCTGCCAGAAGCCCAGGGAGGATGGGAGGGCTTAGAACATGGCTAGGCACTGTGGTTTTTTCCAGAGAAGTGGAGGGCATTTGCTTTACCTTGCCACAACCACTTGGGATAGTGTGTGTACCTAAGGAAAACTGTTTCGGTGGGAAGCCGGCTTTTTGCAAAGGGGTCTCAGGGCCGTGGGCCTCGGGTGTCCCTCCGGCTCCCCAAAGCACAGGGACGAGGTGAGTAGCTTAGACCGTGCCTGGGCAATGTTGTTTCTTACACCTGGGTGTGTGGCATTTTGTTGACCTGGCTACCCCCACTTGGGATAGGTTTTCCACAGCAAGCACCTCTTTTTCGTCGGAAGCCGTTTTTGCCTCAGGGACTCCGGGCTGTGTTCGTTGGGGTTGAACTCATGCTAGCAAAACTGCCGGGATGAGGGAAGGGTTCAGACTGTGCCTGGGCCCTGTGGTCTCTTCCAGGTCAGTGTATGGCATTTCCTTCCCCTTGCCACAGGCACCTGGGAGCATGTCTGCACGTGGAGAAAGACTTTCCCGTGGGAAGCCGGTTTTTGTCAAACGGGTCCCAGTGCTCTGCTCCTCTCTTTTCACTCCTGCTGCCAGAAGCCCAGGGAGGATGGGAGGGCTTGGAACATGGCTGGGCACTGTGGTTTCTTCCAGAGAAGTGGAGGGCATTTGCTTTACCTTGCCACCACCCCTTGGGATAGGGTCTGCACCTCAGGAAAGCTCTTTCCGTGGGAGGCCGGCTTTCTGCCAAACGGGCCTCAGGGCCGTGGGCTTCGGGGGAGCCTCTGGCTCCTCAAAACACAGAGAGGACGTGAGGGGTTAGACCATGCCTGGGCCTAGTTGTCTCTTCCACCTGGGTGTGTGGCATTTTGTTGACCTGGCTACCCCCTCTTGGGATAGGTTTTCCACAGCAAGAGCATATTATTCGTCGGAAGCCCTTTGGGCCCCAGGGGGTCTCCGGGCTGTGTTCGTTGTGGTGGAACTCCTGCTAGCAAAACCGCCGGATGAGGGAAGGGTTCAGACTGTGCCTGGGCCCTGTGGTCTCTTCCAGGTCAGTGTATGTCATTTCCTTCCCCTTGCCACAGGCACCTGGGAGCATGTCTGCACGTGGAGAAAGACTTTCCCGTGGGAAGCCGGTTTTTGTCAAAAGCGTCCCAGTGCTCTGCTCCTCTCTTTTCACTCCTGCTGCCAGAAGCCCAGGGATGATGGGAGGGCTTAGAACATGGCTGGGCACTGTGGTTTCTTCCAGAGAAGTGGAGGGCATTTGCTTTACCTTGCCACAACCACTTGGGATACGGTCTGCACCTCAGGAAAACTCTTTCCGTGGGAAGCCGGCTTTTTGCAAAGTGTTCTCAGGGCCGTGGGGATCGGCTTTCCCTCCGGGTCCCCAAAGCACAGGGACAGGGTGAGGGGCTTAGACCATGCCTGGGCAATGTTATTTCTTACACCTGGGTGTGTGCCATTTTGTTGACCTGGCTACCCCCACTTGGGATAGGTTTTCCAGTCAAGCACCTCTTGTTCGTCTGAAGCCGTTTTTGCCTCAGGGTCTCTGGGCTGTGTTCGTTGGGGTTGAACTCCTGCTAGCAAAACCGCCGGATGAGGGAAGGGTTCAGACTGTGCCTGGGCCCTGTGGTCTCTTCCAGGTCAGTGTATGGCATTTCCTTCCCCTTGCCACAGGCACCTGGGAGCTAGTCTGCACGTGGAGAAAGACTTTCCCGGGGGAAGCCGGTTTTTGTCAAACGGGTCCCAGTGCTCTGCTCCTCTCTTTTCACTCCTGCTGCCAGAAGCCCAGGGAGGATGGGAGGGCTTAGAACATGGCTGGGCACTGTGGTTTCTTCCAGAGAAGTGGAGGGCATTTGCATTACCTTGCCACAACCACTTGGGATAGGGTCTGCACCTCAGGAAAACTGTTTCCGTGGGAAGCCGGCTTTTTGCAAAGGGGTCTCAGGGCCGTGGGCCTCGGGTGTCCCTCCGGCTCCCCAAAGCACAGGGACGAGGTGAGGGGCTTAGACCGTGCCTGGGCAATGTTGTTTTTTACACCTGGGTGTGTGGCATTTTATTGACCTGGCTACACCCACTTGGGATAGGTTTTCCACAGCAAGCACCTCTTGTTCGTCGGAAGCCGTTTTTGCCTCAGGGACTCCGGGCTGTGTTCGTTGGGGTTGAACTCATGCTAGCAAAACTGCCGGGATGAGGGAAGGGTTCAGACTATGCCTGGGTCCTGTGGTCTCTTCCAGCTCAGTGTATGGCATTTCCTTCCCCTTGCCACAGGCACCTGAGAGCATGTCTGCACGTGGAGAAAGACTTTCCCGTGGGAAGCCGGTTTTTCTCAAACGGGTCCCAGTGCCCTGCTCCTCTCTTTCCACTCCTGCTGCCAGAAGCCCAGGGAGGATGGGAGGGCTTAGAACATGGCTGGGCACTGTGGTTTCTTCCAGAGAAGTGGAGGGCATTTGCTTTACCTTGCCACAACCACTTGGGATAGCGTGTGCACCTCAGGAAAACTGTTCCCGTGGGAAGCCGGCTTTTTGCAAAGGAGTCTCAGGGTCGTGGGCCTCGGGTGTCCCGCCGGCTCCCCAAAGCACAGGGACGAGGTGAGGGGCTTAGAGCGTGCCTGGGCAATGTTGTTTCTTACACCTGGGTGTGTGGCATTTCGTTGACCTGGCTACTCCCACTTGGGATAGGTTTTCCACAGCAAGCACCTCTTGTTCGTCGGAAGCCGTTTTTGCCCCAGGGGACTCCGGGCTGTGTTCGTTGGGGTTGAACTCCTGCTAGCAAAACCGCCGGATGAGGGAAGGGTTCAGTCTGTGCCTGGGCCCTGTGGTCTCTTCCAGGTCAGTGTATGGCATTTCCTTCCCCTTGCCACAGGCACCTGGGAGCATGTCTGCACGTGGAGAAAGACTTTCCCGTGGGAAGCCGGTTTTTGTCAAACGCGTCCCAGTGCTCTGCTCCTCTCTTTTCACTCCTGCTGCCAGAAGCCCAGGGAGGATGGGAGGGCTGGGAACATGGCTGGGCACTGTGGTTTCTTACAGAGAAGTGGAGGGCATTTGCTTTACCTTGCCACAACCACTTGGGATACGGTCTGCACCTCAGGAAAACTCTTTCGGTGGGAAGCCGGCTTTTTGCAAAGTGTTCTCAGGACCGTGGGGATCGGCTTTCCCTCCGGCTCCCCAAAGCACAGGGACAGGGTGAGGGGCTTAGACCATGCCTGGGCAATGTTATTTCTTACACCTGGGTGTGTGGCATTTTGTTGACCTGGCTACCCCCACTTGGGATAGGTTTTCCAGTCAAGCACCTCTTGTTCGTCGGAAGCCGTTTTTGCCTCAGGGTCTCCGGGCTGTGTTCGTTTGGGTTGAACTCCTGCTAGCAAAACCGCCGGGATGAGGGAAGGGTTCAGACTGTGCCTGGGCCCTGTGGTCTCTTCCAGGTCAGTGTATGGCATTTCCTTCCCCTTGCCACAGGCACCTGGGAGCTAGTCTGCACGTGGAGAAAGACTTTCCCGGGAGAAGCCGGTTTTTGTCAAACGGGTCCCAGTGCTCTGCTCCTCTCTTTTCACTCCTGCTGCGAGAAGCCCAGGGAGGATGGGAGGGCTTAGAACATGGCTAGGCACTGTGGCTTTTTCCAGAGAAGTGGAGGGCATTTGCTTTACCTTGCCACAACCACTTGGGATAGTGTGTGTACCTAAGGAAAACTGTTTCGGTGGGAAGCCGGCTTTTTGCAAAGGGGTCTCAGGGCCGTGGGCCTCGGGTGTCCCTCCGGCTCCCCAAAGCACAGGGACGAGGTGAGGAGCTTAGACCGTGCCTGGGCAATGTTGTTTCTTACACCTGGGTGTGTGGCATTTTGTTGACCTGGTTACCCCCACTTGGGATAGGTTTTCCACAGCAAGCACCTCTTTTTCGTCGGAAGCCGTTTTTGCCTCAGCGTCTCCGGGCTGTGTTCGTTGGGGTTGAACTCATGCTAGCAAAACCGCCGGATGAGGGAAGGGTTCAGACTGTGCCTGGGCCCTGTGGTCTCTTCCAGGTCAGTGTATGGCATTTCCTTCCCCTTGCCACAGGCACCTGGGAGCATGTCTGCACGTGGAGAAAGACTTTCCCGTGGGAAGCCGGTTTTTGTCAAACGGGTCCCAGTGCTCTGCTCCTCTCTTTTCACTCCTGCTGCCAGAAGCCCAGGGAGGATGGGAGGGCTTGGAACATGGCTGGGCACTGTGGTTTCTTCCAGAGAAGTGGAGGGCATTTGCTTTACCTTGCCACAACCACTTGGGATAGGGCGTGCACCTCAGGAAAACTGTTTCCGTGGGAAGCCGGCTTTTTGCAAAGGGGTCTCAGGGCCGTGGGCCTCGGGTGTCCCTCCGGCTCCCCAAAGCACAGGGACGAGTTGTGGGGTTTAGACTGTGCCTGGGCAATGTTGTTTCTTACACCTGGGTGTGTGGCATTTCGTTGACCTGGCTACTCCCACTTGGGATAGGTTTTCCACAGCAAGCACCTTTTGTTCGTCGGAAACCGTTTTTGCCCCAGGGGTCTCCGGGCTGTGTTCGTTGGGGTTGAACTCCTGCTAGCAAAACCGCCGGGATGAGGGAAGGGTTCAGACTGTGCCTGGGCCCTGTGGTCTCTTCCAGGTCAGTGTATGGCATTTCCTTCCCCTTGCCACAGGCACCTGGGAGCTAGTCTGCACGTGGAGAAAGACTTTCCCGTGGGAAGCCGGTTTTTGTCAAACGGGTCCCAGTGCCCTGCTCCTCTTTTCACTCCTGCTGCCAGAAGCCCAGGGAGGATGGGAGGGCTTAGAACATGGCTGGGCACTGTGGTTTCTTCCAGAGAAGTGGAGGGCATTTGCATTACCTTGCCACAACCACTTGGGATAGGGTCTGCACCTCTGGAAAACTGTTTCCGTGGGAAGCAGGCTTTTTGCAAAGGGGTCTCAGGGCCATGGACCTCGGGTGTCCCTCCGGCTCCCCAATGCACAGGGAAGAGGTGAGGGGCTTAGACCGTGCTTGGGCAATGTTGTTTCTTAAATCTGGGTGTGTGGCATTTTGTTGACCTGGCTACACCCACTTGGGATAGGTTTTCCACAGCAAGCACCTCTTGTTCGTCGGAAGCCGTTTTTGCCTCAGGGACTCCGGGCTGTGTTCGTTGGGGTTGAACTCATGCTAGCAAAACTGCCGGGATGAGGGAAGGGTTCAGACTCTGCCTGGGCCCTGTGGTCTCTTCCCGTTCAGTGTATGGCATTTCCTTCCCCATGCCACAGGCACCTGGGAGCATGTCTGCACGTGGAGAAAGACTTTCCCGTGGGAAGCCGGTTTTTCTCAAACGGGTCCCAGTGCCCTGCTCCTCTCTTTCCACTCCTGCTGCCAGAAGCCCAGGGAGGATGGGAGGGCTTAGAACATGGCTGGGCACTGTGGTTTCTTCCAGAGAAGTGGAGGGCATTTGCTTTACCTTGCCACAACCACTTGGGATAGGGTCTGCACCTCAGGAAAACTGTTTCCGTGGGAAGCCGGCTTTTTGCAAAGGGGTCTCAGGGCCGAGGGGCTTGGCTGTCCCTCCGGCTCCCCAAAGCACAGGGACGAGGTATGGGGCTTAGACCGTGCCTGGACAATGTTGTTTCTTACACCTGGGTTTGTTACATTTTGTTGACCTGGCTACCCCCACTTGAGATAGGTTTTCCAGTCAAGCACCTCTTGTTCGTCGGAAGCCGTTTTTGCCTCAGGGTCTCCGGGCTGTGTTCGTTTGGGTTGAACTCCTGCTAGCAAAACCACCGGGATGAGGGAAGGGTTCAGACTGTGCCTGGGCCCTGTGGTCTCTTCCAGGTCAGTGTATGGCATTTCCTTCCCCTTGCCACAGGCACCTGGGAGCTAGTCTGCACGTGGAGAAAGACTTTCCCGGGGGAAGCCGGTTTTTGTCAAACGGGTCCCAGTGCTCTGCTCCTCTCTTTTCACTCCTGCTGCCAGAAGCCCAGGGAGGATGGGAGGGCTTAGAACATGGCTAGGCACTGTGGTTTTTTCCAGAGAAGTGGAGGGCATTTGCTTTACCTTGCTACAACCACTTGGGATAGTGTGTGTACCTAAGGAAAACTGTTTCGGTGGGAAGCCGGCTTTTTGCAAAGGGGTCTCAGGGCCGTGGGCCTCGGGTGTCCCTCCGGCTCCCCAAAGCACAGGGACGAGGTGAGGAGCTTAGACCGTGCCTGGGCAATGTTGTTTCTTACACCTGGGTGTGTGGCATTTCGTTGACCTGGCTACTCCCACTTGGGATAGGTTTTCCACAGCAAGCACCTCTTGTTCGTCGGAAGCCGTTTTTGCCTCAGGGACTCCGGGCTGTGTTCGTTGGGGTTGAACTCATGCTAGCAAAACTGCCGGGATGAGGGAAGGGTTCAGTCTGTGCCTGGGCCCTGTGGTCTCTTCCAGGTCAGTGTATGGCATTTCCTTCCCCTTGCCACAGGCACCTGGGAGCATGTCTGCACGTGGAGAAAGACTTTCCCGTGGGAAGCCGGTTTTTGTCAAACGGGTCCAAGTGCCCTGCTCCTCTCTTTTCACTCCTGTTGCCAGAAGCCCTGGGAGGATTGGAGGGCTTAGAACATGGCT